>NC_072731.1:84352181-84470723 GCF_026930045.1 Uloborus diversus | reverse complement strand
TCGCGGAAAAATGCTTCTCGCGTTTGAAATTTCAATCCTTTTTATCTTGTAAATGTTTTGATGTTTTCAACATTTCCTTAGTTTAGCTTATTTTTTGTTTAATTTCAATAATTAACAAAGGGAATATTTTGGAAATCATAATATCGAGCTTATTCGGACTTTGTGGAAAATTGCATCTCGCGTTTGGATTTTCAAACCTTTTGCATCTTGTGAACATTTTGATGTTTTTGACAATTGGAAGTTATTTTGACATATGGGTTACTCCATGTCAAGTGATCCAAAGTTTTTTCCCTCACCTTTTCGTATTTCTTTGAAATTTGGCTCATCAATTGTACCCTTTGAGGTAATCAAAAGCCCAAATTTTTAGATATTTATCTCTATTATTTTTTTATTTATGACACTTTGATTTTTCGAAAAACCCTCTTTTTTTCATGGACGCGTTGAACATAAAATGGACGATAACTCAGCATCAAATATAGATAGAAAGATTTGGTAAAAGGCATTTTAAAGTGCATGTTGCTGTTTAATAAGATATGCAACATGACTAATTTCAGAAAATTTTTATTTTCAAAAAAAATAAAATTTAAATTTTAAATTTAAATTTCTCAGAAAAGGCATAATGAATTTTTTTGAAAAAATTCTCAAATTTGTATTTTATCTTCATTTGTGCAAAGTTTCAAGTTGGGATATCAATGGGATCATATTTTTATGAATTTTTAAATAAATTTGACTTATGAATTACTGACATTTTTCAGATTTTAACTAGTTTACTATGGGGTTATCTTACTGGGGATAGTCTAGTAAGTAGTAATTGATCATGACTATGCTTGAAATGAGCTGACATGAATTTTTAGATTAGTACCCCCCCCCCCCCTTCGCTATATATATATATATATATTTCAAAACTGTATTCAAAAAAAAAAAAAAAGCTGGCACATAAGAGTTATAATCATAATAAACTAGGACGTACGCTGCTAAACATCAATAGTGACTAAAGGCTTATAAATGGGGGTGGGGGGAGGGTTATAAAAACTAAAAGTCAGAAAAACTTTAACAAACAAATAGAACCACTCTTTTGCGGCTTTTTTTTTTTCTTTCGGAAAGTGGGACGGGAGGGGGAGGGGGGCAATCTGGAATGAAGCTTAACAATATGGAAGGTTATACTCAAACTAACAAAATTTGTTTGATCTATAATTGCTTTTAATATATGTATAAATAGATCTTGCTGCATTGCTCTCCTTTACAACTGATGATCTGATACTTAGATTTATTTTTAGTTTAGTGTGAAAAGAATGGAACAACACGGGGAAACACTAATATTTTGCTATGATCTTCGGGCAAACTATTTTTTTCCTCCCCCCAAAATTGAAAGTTGGTGTAGGGGTAGGGGATGAAATGAATCATAACTTTCCTTATCAGATAGTGAATTAATCAAATACACTTTGAAGTTCGGATTGAAAAAGATACACTCTGTCTGAAAAAAAAAAACAGATGAGGCGTGATACTAGTATAGTGTTAATCGTATGTGTGGGTGGGGGGTATTGTACTTTGTCTTGCTTTAAAGAAGAACATTTACCAGCTTTTAATATCTTTTCTGGTCATTTTGTTTTATTTTATTCATTTTTTTTTTTTTTTTACATTTTGAAAGTAGTTTTGAAAAAAAATATAAGTGGTGGTGCGAGGGGGGGGGCGGGGCTTTTTCTTCCTTTGAAGAAGAACATTTACCAACTTTTAATAAGTTAACTATTCATTTTGTTTTATTTATTTTTTTTTAACATTTTGATAAGTTTTGAAAAAAGAAAAAAAGATTAAAAGTGGTGGGGGGGGGCCTTACCAATCTACAAATTCATGTCAGCTCATTTCAACCATAGTCATGATCAATTAATAATTACTAGATCATCCCCAGTAAGAGAACCCCATATTTAACTATTTAGAATCTGAAAAATATCATTAGTTCATAAGTCAAATTTTATTCAAAAATTCATAAAAATATGATCCCATTGAGATCCCAACTTGAAACTGTACAAATAAAGCTAAAATCATACATGTGAATCTTCCGCCAATTGGCGGAAATCCGCCAATTTGATAGGCAAAACATAATTCCGCCAAAAAACTACCGATCCGCCAAAAAAAAAGAGAATCCCATGCAACTCGAAACTTTTTCATCAATGAAAAAATTTTACGATCTCAAGATAAAGGTAATGAGATGCGAGTCCCAGAAAGAGGGGGGTGAAACCTCCGCTCCTCCGCACTCGTCCGTGAGCGTGACATCATATGCCAAGTGGTTCTTTTCTGTGTAGATCAACTCAGAACTGCATACGAACCCAGCTGTTAAGTTAATGCAATCCAGTTCCGACTCGTACGCAGATGGCTCTGCGCAGAGGGATGCTTTGGACTTTAACCAGTTATCTCCAATGGATAAAGTTTGTCTCGTCGGCGGCATCAGCAATCGGACTGGGTTGTGGGTTCCTTTTGTTTAAACTTTATCTAGGAGGATTGGCAACACTTTTGTTGTTTAGGATTCTCTGAGCTATTCACGTGTTGCGGATCCGTATGCTTTTTTAATCGTAGTGATTTTAATGCGTTGAAACTATTTTGATGTAATTTTTTCTTTTGTTTGTTTTTTTATTTTTGCTTTGGTGCCATGCATTTATTGTAAAATGTCGGTAATTGAAAAATCGGACGCTGTGAAAGCGTGCGAGGTCGATAAGGATGTAAGGAACAAATTCCATTGGGACTGGTTGGATAAAACAACAACTTTGTGTTTAAAAAGTGGAAATATTACTGTTTCCTTGTCTGAATGCATCAGAAAAGTGGATGTTCCTGGCAAAGCAAAGTGTGACTTGCAACGATATAATAGATTATGGGGGAAGGGGATGCAGCACGTTAACGCGTCACATGAATTCATCCCGGCATGTGAAAAACGTTGAATTGAGAAAGAACAACTATCAAGTTGTTAGTACCTTTGCTTCCCAGCCGTCAACAAGTACAGAGACACAGCCTGCTGTACCAATAGCTGCTCGTGTTTTGACGGCTCAAGCAACCGTTCTTGGATTCGTGGCTGAAAATAACTTGCCGTTTACGCTACCATCCGCGCTTAATTGAACTGTCCAAAGAACTGTCTAGAGATAATAAAGCCCTTTCGGCATTGTCCATGGATAGAACATCGGCATCAATGAAGATGCAGTATAGTTTAGCTCAAACCTTACTCTGTGAAACAGTTGCTAAGCTAAAGTTCTTTTTTTTCATTAAACATTGGTGGAGCAACTAGTTCTAATTCTATGTGAGTCTTAACAATTCTTGTTAGTTACTACTCAGAAGAGTTTTAAAAAGTTATAATTGAGCATATATCTTCGGTTAGCCTGATTTCTGTGAACAGCCAAACTGTTTTTGATGCAATAGATTCAATTATGAGTGAAAAAGATATTCCGTATAAAAACTTGATGTCCATTTTGATGGATTCCTGTGCTGTGATGCGAGGATCCAAAAAAGGTCTGGAGACACGTATTAGGCAGGAAAAAGCTCCACATCTTTTAGATGTAGATTGCGATCCCTGCCACCATGTTCACAATGCCACAAAGAAATTTTGTAAGGAATTTGAGTATTTCATTGAGGGTTTTTTTACATATTTAAATAATGACTTTAGATGGTCAGCACAATTGAAAGAATATCTTAGTCAAATATGTGGTTGTTTCAATATTTGTTTTTCTGCACCCCAGCGATATTTGAGCCATAGATGGCTTTCTTGTTATGATGTTGCTTTAGAAACTCAAAGGATGTGGGATGCTCTATCGGTGTTTTATTATGCATTTTCAAAATTGGATGACACAGTCACATATCAAGCTGTAGTCTTGTCGATTTACAAGAAAAATAATTTAGGAAATGCAACTGAGGATATTAAAAAAATTCAAGCTGCGTTTAAAAAAAATCAAACCTTCTACTAATGATGGAAAGGAGAGAAGAATTCGGATAATACAAAAGCTCTTTTACTACAGAAAGAAAACTCTGTTAATATTACAAGCATATACAGCCATATTGCCTCTATCTCCTTTATTAATATGTTGCTCTATTTCAGACAGTTGAGCCATCAATTCATATATCACCTCATAGCTTACCGGAAGAGGCGGGTAATGAGCAAGGGAGTGGATAGCTTTAAGAGGGCCATTGATCTTCATTGGGGACTAATTAATTGACTAGGACCAGCCTAGCTGGGCCCAGAGCCTGTTGCTGGTCGTCACATTTGTATTTGTATATTCTGTATGAAAAGCAAAAGAATATGTTTAAAAACTTTTATGTCCTGTTTCATCAAACCAGAGATACTAAAAGATTTCAGTGCAGAAGATTTGCCTTCTACAAAATTCATTTTGGAAAAAAATATTTTAAGAGATGAAGATCTATTTGTTGGAGCTAGTACTTCAAATACTATTTCCAAATGCAATAGGACTATTCTGACTGAATTTTATCAGCAACTAAAGTCTGCTTACACAGCTTGTGGCCTCTACTTGAAGAAAAAGTTACCATTAAGCAACCCATTTTTGGTAAATGTGTCTGCTTTGCATCCAAATTCAAGAGGGAAAACTACTACCCTGAAAAGGATCCAAGAGTTACCCTCAATTGCAAAAAATGTGTTGGCAAATGATGAGTTAGAATCTTATATGCTGGAAATCAGGAACTACCAAGTCTGTGACTTGCCAACAACCTTTTCTTCTTTAAGTGACAGGTGGAACATGATATTCAGCTTGGGAGAATTTCCCACTTTGTCAAAACTAGTGAAGGCTCTTATATGTTGCTTTCATGGCCTATAGTTGAGGGTACTTTCAGTTCAATGAACTATATCATTGACCCAAGGTCTGGCAGGCTTGATATCAAAACCTACTCTGCTGTACAAACTGTAAAATGCAGTTTAAAATCTAAAAATACTTCAGCTGTGAAGTATTTTCACAGGGAAAATTTTCTTAGGGACAGTATCAATGTAAATCTCATAAAAAACATGTTCTTCATCTAAAAGATACAGAGAAGAAAAGTTAGAACAACCAAGAAAAAAACGTAAGTGTGTAACAAAAACGGATGGCAAGAACTTGATTAAGAGAGCCCAAGCGTCTGCTTTAAAAAAAGTTTGAAATTGAGAGGAAAAAGAAATTGAAGAAGAATATAAGTCAAGCAAAGAAAAAGATACAAATAAAGAAAAATATTCAAGCAATGAAAATGAAGAATAAGTCTCCAAATAAAGCCTTGCCAGTTAATCCTAAACCCACTTCTGCTCCAGCAACAAATGTTACTCAGCTCTAAAATCAAAAAGAAATGTGGGAAAAAATTTTTAGTGCAGCATCATCTAAAAAAAAATATTTAATACATTTCTGTTCATTTTTTCTATGTAAATATATTAATTTTCTATTTAAAACTGAAATGTTGGACCATATTTTTTATTGAGTTTTTTATTTATTGATGTCATAATTAATGTACTGTTACTATCAACTAAATTGTTTATAAAAGGAAGTATAGTTTAGAATTTGAAAGCAAAACTTAATGAAATTCAGAAGGGAAAAGAAAAATGTGATAAAGATTTAAAGAGAAGACGAAAAGAATGGGAAAAAAAGCCTGATAGTTGTTAAGTGATACCCAGAGCTAACTTGGAAAAGCTTTAACTTCTGTTTTATATGCTGATAACAGAATATAAACTTGTACTAAAAGAAATGAAGAATCCTATTTTTTAAAAAAGACGACAGTAATACTGGGGTCTCTTTTTCTTCACATTGGCGAGTAAAGTAGAGGAGGTAATATATTCTTAAATTTATTTGTAAATGTACAAAAAAGGAAATACATGTAGCTTTTTATGTTAAATGTATTCAATGAAGAGCATTCTTTGCTGGTCTGATTTTGGTTAGAAACTTCAGATTGGCAAAACAAGAAAATAAATAAAATTAAAGTTAAGGAAACCAAAAAAAAGTTAAAACATGAATAATTATTTAAAAATTAAGCCTAATTATGATATTAAAAAATATATATGCATTTAAAAGCACTTTAGCCCTTAGAACCATTAAGTTATAACATGTCAAATATTTTCAGCCAATTTCTTCTTCAAGCAATCACATGTATGTAAAATACACACACATTTTTGAGAATTTTTTCAAAAAAATTCATTATTCCTTTTCTGAGAAAATTAAATTTAAAATTTAAATTTCATTTTTTAAAAATTAAAATTTTTTTGAAAATAGTCAAGTTTTATATTCTATTAAACAGCAACTAATGTACTTTCATAGCTGCCAAGTGCTCCGTTTTTCCCGGAGTTTCTCCGATTTTTATTGCATACTCTGAAAATCCGATTTTTTCCAAAAAAAAAACTCTTTTTCTGACTTTGCTTGTACACTTTTCGATTTTTGAGGAAAAAGAAGAAAATTCCCTATCCTGGAAGGCAGGAATTGTGCACAAACTCAACAAAAGAGAAGACAATTTGATGCTTTGGAAGCTTAGTGTCAGGATAAACACTGAGGGGGAGCGTCGATTGGAGATCGTCGTTTTTTCATCGAGCATTTCAGCTACGTGTAAAACGTAGCCGCCATGTTTGGTCATACACAAGATGGAAGTTAGCAGACGATGCTTAAGCACCTCGTTTTCAAAAACAAAGCAGAATTGGGTGTTTCTTTTAACTGCAAACTAATGAAAATAAGCAAAATGTGCTGCAAAATGTTTTTTTTTTTTTTTGGTTATTTTAAATAATTTTATTGAAAAATATGAAAACAGTTATACCATTTAAAATTTCATTTTATCCTTATTGCTTTGGACACGAATGTGCTCAAAATTCGCAATTAAATTGTAGTTTCATGGGGATTTTTTATTTTTAAATTATTTTCATGCTATAAATTCAAAATTTTATATCTGAATTTTTGACTTAGTCGCTATATTTGGTCATTTGCAAGATTTTAGTACACAAGACTCTTAAGTGACCAAGCTTTCAAAATCGGAATTAGATGTTTTCTGCAATGCAAACTATTGAAAATAATGCAAAATGGGCTGTTTTTTTTTTCCGGAAAATTCTAAATTTTTCTCTTGAAAAATGCAAAACTTTTTCTTCAGAATATTATTTTATCCTCATTGGTTTAGACTAATGTGCTAAAAACTCGCTGTTTCTTCTAAATTTTAGTTTTTTTATTTATAATTGCTTTTTATGCAAGAAATTCAAAATTTTATTTCTGAATTTTTGACTTAGTCGCCATATTTGGTCATTTGCAAGATTTTAGTACACAACTCTTAAGTGGCCAAGTTTTCAAAATTGGAATTAGTTGTTGATTGCAATGCAAACTATTGAAAATAATACAAAATAAACTTTTTTTTCGAAAAAATTCTAAATTTTTTTCTTGAAAAATGCAAAATTTTTTCTTTAGAATATTATTTTTCCTCATTGATTTAGACTCTAATGTGATGAAAACTCGCTATTTCGTCTAAATTTTAGTTTTTTAAGGCTAAATAATTATTTATAATTATTTTTAATGCAACAACTCAAAAATCTATTGTCTTGACTTTTTCGCGTTGTTGCCATGTTTTGTCATTTGCAACATGAAGTAGACAAGACTATTAATAGCCTAAGTTCCCGAAAACAGAATTAGTTGTTTGTCTCAATGCAAACTATTAAAAATAACAAAAGGCAAAAAGTTATGTTTTTTTTAAATAATTTTCTTGAAGGGGAAATTTTTATCTATTTGATCCTTATTGCCTTATAGGCTTTGCTATAAACTTAAACTATTTCATCTAAATTGAAGGTTCCTGCTGACTTCTCATTCATTTATTTTTAAAAAAAAAAAATTATTTTTTTAAATAAATCAGAAACCTATTTTAACTTAAATTTTCCATATGCCAAAAAAGTATTGAATATCTCTCTTTAAATCCTATTCATCTATTTTTTTTTTTTTTTTTTTTTTTTACGGAAGTTGCAAAAACTGCCTCCCCCACTTCAGTTTGTATTTCAAAACTTGGTGACATTGGTGGCCACTAAGTTTTTGGAGTCTAGTGGCCACTGGCTACTTTCAAAATTTCAGAGTCTTGACCTTTACTATGAAGTTGCTTTATTTCTAAGTATAAGAAATAATTGTTTTTTAATCTTCAATATGTTCTTATGAATTCAGAAAAGCATTTTATAAGTGCTTAGAATTTATGAAACTTATGGTACAGAAGGAAGGTTTAGCGCAGACTGTCGCGAATTTGCTCTTTCGTATAGTCGTTTTATTCGGAGTACCGCGTTGGGTAAGTTTCCATTTTTTGGGGATGGTTTGCCGCTCCGATATGTAAGTGAGAATCAGCACTTTAGTCCCAAGTTTTTTTATTGACATAGAAAAAGGGACACATCACAATTCACATAAATTATATACATCTAGTATAGTATGATAGTTCGAAAAAGAATTGTTCAAGAAAGTCAACGAGAGACAAGACCCGGAGCTCTCATCGCATCCTTCCTTCTCTCGTCCTGTTCTCCGCATCTCTCCCTTTCGTCCAGTCACCCGGTTCCCACCAACCCCATTCGAAAAGAGCCCCCACATCCGGTCAGGGGTCAAGAGGGGTGTGAGAGGCGACCTTGACGAGCGTGGGAGCAGCTGTTCACGACACGCCCCCACCAAGAGGGAAAATTAGCTCCTTTTTATAGGGGCTTAATTTCACTAACTGCACATAGTAGCACAAATGTCTAACACTGGAACAAAACACATCAGGCAAAATGACAAATGCTTCAATTTACAATATTTTAATTGCAATCTGCAGGGATACACATTACTATGGAAAACATATTTACAAGCATTTAACATTATATTCTACTCCAGCCTGGAGAGTGCATCTGCGCTTAAATGCTGCTTCCCAGGACGGTGGGTAATAAAATGGCTCCACCGCTGCAAAGCTAATGCCCAGCGTGTTAATTTAGGACTCTTAGGAGTCGTCTCATTAAGATACTTCAGTGGGTTATGGTCAGTGATAATTTCCACCTGCGACCCGAAAATCCATGTGTCAAATTTATTTAGCCCAAAGAGTACCGCCCAAGCTTCTTTTTCAATGCTAGCCCAATTTCTCTGACTACTGAAAATTTTTGGCTAGCGAAAGCGATAGGTCGGAAATTTCCTACCGTATCTAGTTGTGTTAGACAACTACCGACGGCATAGTCTGACGCATCACAGTGCACCTGAAATGGTTCCTCAAAATTCGGGGTGGATAGCGCCGTGACCCGACATAAAGCAGTTTTTAAATTTTCGAAGGCTCTCTCTTCCACCTCTCCCCATCTGACTAAATTCGGACCCTTTTTCTTTGTTAGTTCCGTAAGCGTGGCTGCTATCTCAGCGTAATGAGGTATGTATTCTCGATAAACCCCATCAGTCCTAACACCGATCTTACCCCCTTTTTAGTAGTGGGTCTGGTTAATCTTTTTATCGCCCCTATTTTTTCTTCGTCCGGCGCATGCTCTCCACTCCCTATTGTATGACCCAAATACTTGATTTTTCTAGCCGAAAAAATACATTTATCAAAGCGCACAGCAAACCCTAAATCTTGCAGGTGCGTTAATACCGCCTTTACGTGTATCAAATGTTCTTCGAATGTTTTTGAGAAAATTATTACGTCGTCGATGTATGCTTGCGCGTAATCTTTATGCTTAGCTAGCGCCCGGTTAATCTCTCTTTGGAAGGTACCAGAGGCCCCGGCAAGTCCGAAGGGCATGGTTTTCCATTGATAAACCCCATAATGAGTTGCAAACGCCGTTAGATGTTTGCTCCGTTCATCCATTTTTATCTGCCAATAACCCCTCAATAAATCTAAGCTTGTAAGATATTGTGCAGATCCAGCTTCAAAAATTAATTCCTGCATGTCTTTCATTGGAAATACCGGAATTTTCGTTACCGCATTCAATGCCCTAAAATCTACGCACATTCTAATAGTTGCATCCTTTTTAGCCACACAAACAATGGGATGAGCAATTTCTGATTTTGATGGCTCAATTAGATCTAACTCTAGTAATTCCCGGATTTGCCTGTCCACCTCCCTTCTATAAGCAACAGGGATGCTGTAGCAGTGCGGTTTCTTATACTCCAAATTGGGTTTTAGCTCAATTTTATGACACCCAACCCCAGCTGGCTGAACTGTTTTCGTAAAAACATATTCATATTGGGTAAGCAAGTTCTTTACCTCGTTTGTTTGTGAGGGAGTTAAATGAGGCATTTTCAAATCACTAACCACTTTCAGAAAATTACTGCCTGTCTCTGTAGTTGGCATTAATTCTACTTTCCCAAATTCTTCTTCACCCTCAAAAATCACGTTTACAGCATTAGCTCTTGATATATAATGTCGTATTTTATTTTGATGCACATGTCTTTTGGCACCATCGGGCATTTGGATAATAAAAGAGTGCTTGTTTCTCTTTTCCACTATCGTCGCCGGCCCCTGCCAACGCGCGTAAATTTTATTTGTTGAATCAGGAATTAAAACCACGACACTTTCTCCTACCTCAAATTTTCTATCTGATGATCGTAAATTGTAATAATGCGCAGCTCTTTCTTGAGTGATTTCCGCGGTAATTTCCGCTTCTCTTGCCGCATTTTCTAACCTAGTCTTTAGCTGTTGCAAATAACTTGAAACCGGAGTGGTGTTTAATTGCAAATTATCAAACTTTCCCGTCCAAATATTTTTTAGGATTGCTAAGGGACCCTGAGGTGGCCTGCCATACATGAGTTGAAAGTGTGCAACTCCCGTCGTAGTATTGGGTACCTCCCTATATGCCCAAAGAACATAAGGAATTTGCAGGTGCCACCGCCTCCCCTCCTCTCTGATCACATGGTGTAACATCCTTTTTAAAGTTTGATTAAATCTCTCCACTAATCCATTACTCAAAGGATATGCAGGCATGGAAAATCTAGGGCTCGACCCGATCCTTTTTTCAAATTCCTTCGTTAACTCTGCATTAAAGTTCGGGCCATTATCCGAAGCTATAACATTTGGAATTCCTGTTCGGGAAAAAATTGCTAGTAACGCTTCACAAGTAGCTTTAGCGGTAATACTAGTAAGTGGTACGGCTTCTGCCCATCTCGTATGTTGGTCAACCAAACACAAAATATACTTATGACCCCGTGAGCTGGCTGGCTCAATTGGTCCAATTAAATCAACATTGACCACCTGAAACGGTAAATCTGGACGCGAAACAGGAGTTATTGGGGCCCTATCTGACACTTTAATAGGTTTCCTCAATTGGCATTCTTTGCAGGCTGCGATGAACCTTTGAACATCGGAGCGTAGACCTTCCCAGAAGAATGAATATTTAATTCTCTCTAGAGTTTTCCTCACCCCCATATGACCACCGAAAACGGAATTATGGGCCAAACTCATAACTTCTTCTCTGGAATCCTTTGGGACCACCAATTGTCCCACCTTTTCCCCCAAAACAGTATTCCTATGAAATAAAACGTTATCTACAACGTAATAATTTCCCTTTCCTTCTTGGGCTTTTTTCCATCCCTCAGCGAGTCCTTCGCACAGCTCCTGCTTCCGGCGAAAATGGTCAGCTGTTCGACCACCGAATTCTTCCTTCCCATTTTCCCCCGAATTCTGCTCTCTTCCGGTGCTCCCTCCATCCGCCGATCGCGTATCTCTTCCCGAGGTGACCTCTAAATCTTCCTCCCCCACTACTTCTTCCACCGCTTGACCAGAAAGCCCCTTTCGTGGCAAACTCTGCTGAGTTTCCTCCCTTTCTTCTTTTCTTGCCCTACTAGGGTTCGTTTTTTCTCCTGAGAACGACTCCTCCGCTGGGGTGGGTGAGCAAATCCCCCCTCCCTCGCCAAGCATTTCAAAAATCTCCAGGGGTAGCAAAATTTCCTCCGCTAACTCATCCGCGATCGCGCAGAGCACTTCTCGATGAGCGCTGATGCCTTCTCCCGTTACTATTCCTAACGGTACACTCGCCAACGGACATTTTACTGCTGGACCAAAAATACCCTTTAAAAATATTGCGGGTTTTCGCTTAGTTTGGATATTTTCTACTAGTTGTCGTCTAATGACGGTAATTTCCGTCCCGGAATCCAATAAGGCCTTTGCATGCTTCCCATTCACACTAACGGGCACCCTTTTTAATTTGCAAAACCGATTTTTCGGTTACGAATAGGCATACCCAATGAAACGACCTTTGCGACTACCACTTCCTCATCCACAGACCCTTCTGCTGTGTTAACCTGATTAACATTGGCCCTTGGTTTAAATTCCGAGGTTACAGTTTTCCTTTGTGAATTTTCCTTTGGACAATTTCTCTTCAGGTGAAATTTTGAACCACAAGTATAGCATTCCAAATTATTTGGTTTGCTCCTACTCCGATCAAACTGAGGCGCCGCGGTTTTAACTGAAGCAAAGTTTTTCTTTTCCGTGCCCTTTTCGTCCCGAAGCTTTCCGTTTGAAAATTCGGCCCCCCGTCCTTTTTGAATTCCATATGATTTTCCCTTAGCAGAAAAAAACACATCGCATTCACGACCTAGTTTTTCCGGCTTAAACCACCCGCTTTCTTGTCGTACACCTATGTGCACCGCTGTTTCTTCGTTCAGCCCTTGGTATATTTTGTCGGCAATTATCAACTGATTCAGTGTATCAAAATCTTTAACTTCCATTAACTGCAAGTAATACTGCCATAACGCGGTCAGTCGGGTTGAAAATTGACCAAAAGTCTCCCCATCACTTTGTCTGGCCTTTCTAAAATTCTCTAAGCATACCTGCGGAGACGGTTCATACTCTTTAAGCACTATTTTTTTCAATTCGGCATAATCATCATATTTGTCGTCAACTAAATAGGTTAAGAGATTGGCTGCCTTTTCTCCCAGAAGGTTTATAAGTACTTTAGCTTTGTGTTCTGACCCTACCTTTTCGCTTACGAATGCCCTTTCCAGACTATGAAAAAAATGGTTCCACCCGTCCGCTTTGTTCGGGACTCTAAGAGTTAGGACTCGAACTGCTCTAACTATCTCTTCTAAAGTCCTCTCTCTCTGGTAGTTTTCTCCACTATCAGAATTCCTACGTTCCCTCAATACCCCCTGCTGATTGATTCTCGCCAATTCAATGCGCTCTTCACTTTCTCGTTTTTCACGTTCGCGCTCCCGCTCCTCTTTTTCCTGTTCCTCCCTTCGTAATCTTTCCTCCACCACACTCCCATATATATCCTTTATCCCCTCTTCATCTTTTTTAAAATCATCACTTTCTGTAATTAGTTTTATCAACTCACAAATTTTACTGTTAGGTGTAACCTGCAAGCCCATTTCTTCTGCTAACACCATTAGATCTACCTTTCTCCCTTTCTTTAGGAAAGCCATTTTATTTACTTATTTTAACAATAGCAAAAAGAAATATACTTCAACTAAAACTTTCCCGAGTGACAATATTTAAATATGTTCAAAAATACATTTACGTTAAAGCTATTTCATTAACCAACAATGCATTCAGAATTACAGATAAGAATATATTTTACTTTAAGAATGACATTAAAATTTCTTTTTTAAATTTGGCACCTCTTAGAGCATTCTAATTCTATTAAATATACATTGTTAAACATTACTGACACACACACAATTAAAGATAGAATAGAATCCCTGCAAAAAGCAAATAAAATGAAAAGAAGCAAATGCCACTCACCACACTCGATTGAAGACTTCGGGATCATCACCACTCGTGCACAGATGAGAGTTTCAACTTAATCACCACGAAGATGGTCACACACGAATCACTAGCAGCACACAATTTCTGCTGGATACCAATTCTTCCACAAAACACGAAAAAGAACACTTTGCGGCTAGTCGAAGGGCTCTTCTGTCCTCATCGTTACGAACGGAATGGAGGCTCATCAGTCGTCCACTGGCGCAACTTCTCGACGTCATCAACAGAAGACGGTTAAATCGACAGTCAATCGGATACCCTTATCGGCATCATCATTAGAAGACGGCTTGAATAACGGTCCACTGGATCCACATCTTGGCGTCATCATCAGAAGACGGCTTGAATAACGGTCATTATTCGGAGCCACGTCTTATAATCCTTGCCAGCAACCAGATCTGTAAACTGCACTCCATTGGAGCTATTTCTCATCATCGGATCATCGTCGCAGCCAAACCAATCCCTCACCGCTGCCACCAATATCGCGAATTTGCTCTTTCGTATAGTCGTTTTATTCGGAGTACCGCGTTGGGTAAGTTTCCATATTTTGGGGATGGTTTGCCGCTCCGATATGTAAGTGAGAATCAGCACTTTAGTCCCAAGTTTTTTTATTGACATAGAAAAAGGGACACATCACAATTCACATAAATTATATACATCTAGTATAGTATGATTGTTCGAAAAAGAATTGTTCAAGAAAGTCAACGAGAGACAAGACCCGGAGCTCTCATTGCATCCTTCCTTCTCTCGTCCTGTTCTCCGCATCTCTCCCTTTCGTCCAGTCACCCGGTTCCCACCAACCCCATTCGAAAAGAGCCCCCACATCCGGTCAGGGGTCAAGAGGGGTGTGAGAGGCGACCTTGACGAGCGTGGGAGCAGCTGTTCACGACACAGGCCACGATTTCATGCTCCTATTTTAACCCTCAGTGCTCCTATTTTTTCCCTTTAGTGCTCCTATTTTTTGTATCTTGAGGTTGGCAGCTATGTACTTTAAAATGCTTTTCACCAAATCTTTCTATTTTTGGTGCTTAGTTATCGTCCATTTTATGTTCAAGCATCCATGAAAAAAAGAGGGTTTTTCGAAAAATCAAAGTGTCATAAATAAAAGAATAATAGAGATAAAAATCAAAAAATTTGGACTTTTGATTACCTCGAAGGGTACAATCGATGAGCCAAATTTCAAAGAAATACAAAAGGATGAGGGAAAAAATTTCCCAAATTTTGGATCACTTGACATGGAATGACCCATATGCTACTATAGATTAGCTTATTTTTCATTTAATTTCAATAATTAACGAAGGAATTTTTTTTGGAAGCCATGGCAACATTGAACTTACTCGGACTTGACGGAAAAATGCTTCTTGCGTTTGAAATTTCAATCCTTTTGCATCTTGTAAATATTTTGATGTTTTCCTTAATCGGAAGTTATTTTGACATATGCTACCTTAGTTTAGCTTATTTTTCGTTTACTTTCAATAATTAACGAAGGAAATGTTTTGGAATCCATAACAACATCGAGCGTATTCGGACTTCGTGGAAAAATGCATCTCGCGTTTGAATTTTCAATCCTTTTGCATCTTGTGAACATTTTTTTTTTTTGACAGTTGGAAGTTATTTTGAACATATGCTACTATAGATTAGCTTATTTCTCATTTAATTTCAATAATTAACGAAGGAATTATTTTGGAAGCCATGGCAACATTGAACTTACTCGAACTTGATGGAAAAATGTTTCTCGCGTTTGAAATTTCAATCCTTTTGCACCTTGTAAATATTTTGATGTTTTCCACAATTGTAAGTTATTTTGACATTTGCTACCTTAGTTTAGCTAATTTTTCGTTTAATTTCAATAATTAACGAAGGAAATATTTTGAAAACCATAACAACATTGAGCTTATTCGGACTTTGCGGAAAATTGCTTCTCGCAGTTGAAATTTCAATCATTTTGCATCTTTTTTAACATTTTGATGTTTTTAACAATTGGAAGTTATTTTGACATGTACTACTTTAGATTATCTTATTTTTCATTTAATTTCAATAATTAAGGAAGGAATTATTTTGGAAACCATGGTAACATTGAACTTACTCGGACTTCGCGAAAAATTGCTTTTAGTGTTTGAAATTTCAATCTTTTTGAATCATGTAAATATTAAAATATTTTGCCCAATCGAATGTTATTTTCCCATATGCCACCTTAGATTAGCATGTTTTATGTTTAATTTAGTAAAAAATAATTCAATTTATTTTATGGGAAACATGGCAACATTGAACTTGTTTAGTGAAAATTTGCTTCTCTGAGCTTTCAATGGTTTTGCATCTTATAAATATTTTTATGTTTATTGCAATTAGAAGTTATTTTGACATGCTACGTCAGATTAACTCAATTTAATTTTATTTAAATAACTAAAAAATTAATAATTTTTGTGTTGTTTAATTCAAGTTTATATAGTTTTCCAAACTGAATTTTGATTATTATTAGCCTGTTTTCGGTTATTACTGTTTTTTTTGTGGGGGGGGAGGATATTAAATTTAAACAATTGAACAATTGAGCACATAACGTTTTAAAGCAGCGTTTGTATATGAAACAAAGTTGAATTATGTAATTTTATGAAGTTGAATTTGTGTACATCTTTTCATTGTCATAATGCCTGCTAAAGGGGAGAATTTGTTTTTTCTTCCCATAAAAGTTCAAAGCACTCATGACCCTGCAATCATGGAGTATTTGTTTTAATGTAAGCTTTATGATTCTTGAAAATGTGCTTTGAATATGAAAATATCAAAACCTAGCCTCATGTAATCTGCTTCTGTTTGTGATTTAGCATTTCAGACATTTTTAGGAAAACTTTCAATACAGTAAATCTGTTAGGTGTGTGATAGATTCATATCGGTTGAGAAGGGATATATTGCTATTAAAAAGCATTATAAGACAGAAAAACACAAAAATAATTTTAAACTAAAGATGAAGCACAGCTTCATCTATCCTTTAGTGAGACTACCAGCATCCCTGGTTCAATTTATTTATCATTACACCTATTTAGTTCTAAGGAGGCTGCCTTAAGTGCTGAGCTAAGTGCCCCCCCCCCCCCAATCCAAATTTTTTGTGTAAATAATATTATTATTCAATGGATAAAAAGATCAGTTGTACAGAAGGTTATAAAGGAATTATATCATTACAAATCAGTATAATGGTTAATTAACGAATTATCTTCACGGATTTAGCCTAGCAGGCAGCTGATTTTCCTTTTGGTGCTTTCTTGGGTTTAAATGAATGGTCCTCCCAAGGTCCTCTTTTTGATTGAAAATGGTCCTCTTTTACCCTTTTCTAAAGCTAAAATGTGTTGGGAGCCCTGTTGGCTGCTCATTTTTGGAAGAAAGTTCCCGCAGTCAACTTTTGGAGCAGCAAAAGGATATAATATGTTGAGAAATAAATATAACCCTGAAGTATGTACGAAATGCAAGCAACCTTACATCTTGAGACCATCTAAAAGGAGCAGATGCTAAATGAAGATTAATTCTAAGAGACTTTTTGGCAAAATACCCACCTGTATGAATAAAAATAACAAAGGAACTGTAAAAAATGGCGTAAGGGGCACACAAGTAGTATAAAAATTGAAAGTTGATAGAGCAGACTTTGAAAGAAATCAAGAAATGTAAAAAGATGATTTAAAAAAAAAATAGCAGAGAGAGGAATAAATCAAACTTAAAACAATATCAACTGAACAGGCAAGGCACAGAAAAGAAACCCAATCAAGAGTCTCCAGATTTTCTATTATAATTAGCAAATCAATGCTTGAAATCAGCTATTGAGAAAAATGATTTTTCCAACGCTAGCGTAGCAAAAGGCATGATAGAAAGTGCAGAAAAGTTACATGATGTAGGAGGAACAGTTAAAACTTATTGTTAACAAAAGGAAAAACAAGTTTTATTAAGTGTGTGTATTGAACTAAAACCCCAAGAAATGTCTTTAGTTTTTAAACTATGCAGTAATTATATATTTGTTTTAATCACACACAAGCTCAATTTTTAACTCCTTTATGTTTATAAACCCACAGTAAGTATGTTTAATTTACCTTGAAATTAATAAAAAAATATCTTAATTAAGTTTTCTTTTCACTTTGAACTAAAACCATGATGTTACATATAACACCTTCATGACGTTATGTGAAAAGTAATTTACCTTTTTAAAACAGTAATTCCATTGAAAAATGCTAAAAATGAACTAAGTAAATGAAAATATATGATATAAAAAAATATTGGTTAAAGCAACTTCACTGATTCAAGATTCAAAAACGCAACTCAACTGTTTCTCAGAGGCAACTATTTATCAAATTTCAAGCTACTAAAGCAACTATTTTCAAGTAAATTTTGATGGCAACCCTTGAAAATGCAACATATTGGTTATTTCAATTTTCATTATGTTGTAGGGTGGGTCGAAAAACAACTCTTTTGTTTTATTTCGATGATGAGTAGTACGAAAAAGTTGCCATTGAAGTGCACATAAAAAATGTGATTTTTTTTTTTTTTTTTTTTTTCACAATTTCTTGATCTGCCGCAATTGGGTTCAAGTTTCGACCAAATGTTGTTTTTTCTTGGTTTTAGTCGAAATAAGTAAAAATAGTATGTTTCTATTTTTGATGATGAGTAGCACGGAAAATGTGTCACTAGTCTAAACTCCCATAAAATGTTTGAGATGTGTGGGATAGTTATTTCCTTCGCCACAAATTTTCGAGAAGTTTTAGTAATTTTCAGTTTTTGATACGTTTTTAATAAATTTTCTCAAATAGTAAAAGTTTTGTTTTCGCAATATTTCTCTGCCGTAATTATATAGTTTTATCTCATGTGATGCATTTTTAGATGCATGGTGTGTTTTAAATTAACTAATTGTGTATACATTTTTAAATTTAAAATATGCTATTAGAAAACTTAGTGCAACACCCTGTTTGCTTTGCGTTCAAAACTAAAGCGAGACGCAGAATTTGTTCTTAATCGCAAGGAAATCTTTTTAAATAAGAACAAAGTTATTATCTCTTAACAAAAAACAGTTGCGTGAAACAGTACTCCCGTAAGAGCATGAAAAGAAAAGCAAAAAACAACGGTGTCATTGCAGATGTTAAAAAAAGAAGGAAATAAAGAACTACAACATTTGGTGTGCATTTTTCATACCAACAAGCTCCCGGTCCGACACCTGATAAATAAGATAAAATACTGAACCTAAGGATTTTTTGACCCAATCAAACCAAAGCTGATGGCATTCAAAAACCTACTTATGCTATCATTCTAGGTTACCTCTGTAATGTATTTCTACACTGCCAAAAGAAGAGGAGCACAACCATAATTTTCAAGGACTGCAAATTTGAGCACAGACCAAAAACACGTAATTTACAGTTGTGCAACCTCTTTCAACTGGACTGTGCCCTCTAGAGTTTCAAAACAGTCAACCAGGGCTTCTTACGTATTTTAAATGGCTCACATCTGCCTACAGATGATGCCTTACGATGTCTCGCACTATAGGTAATATAAATTGATTTGCCCGTATGATTCGCCTAAACGACAAGGGTACGCAAAGGAATATAAAAAAGTAAATAATATAGTCATCCTAAGAATTCACAACAATGCTACCACAGCAATGAAAAAGAATGAAAACCAAGGTATCAAAACAATGTGATGAATATTAATTGAATAAACAGATAGTAACTGAAAGAAGAAACAAGGATAAATACATTCGAGGGTTTAAGATTCCAAAATTAAAGTTGGGGCTAACGGAATAGGACAGATGTTCGGTTTGGTTCTTAATTAATATCAGCTAACCTTGAATTACGAAATGTCTTTCGTCTCAAAAAACTGAAATAAACGAATTACCAAAACAACTTTAGAAGCTCAAGTCTAGGCCAGTTGTCTAGTGAATGGAAATATTACTAAAATAGCACGGACTTTGTAGACGACCGTGAAAGAAGAGATGCTTTCATTGTAGCAAAACTGAATAAGAAGTAAAAGTGCTAAAATGCAGAACTTCAACTTGAAAAAAACTTTTATTGCCTAAAACAGTGTAAATAAAAACTCTGTCAGAAGAACAGTTTGAAATTTGCTGTACATTCACACCATCTTTTGTTCTTTGTAGTTCTCTGCTGTTTAACCTTGATTTTGAACGCAGCTGCACGAAGTTTTGGAATAGCAAATTTCAAATTTTATACGCAATAAGTAGTTAATTTATAACACACGACACATCTAAAAATGCATGACATGTGATAAACTACATAATTATTTCAGATAAATATGGCAAGAACAAAATTTTTCCTATTTTACAAATTGTATTGCAAATGTTTTTTAAAAAAATGGCGAAGAAAAGAATTATAGGATCATTCTCCATAGTGACTAACGTAACATTCACGGCTGATTTTCTTACTCTTTTCACTTTCACTGGGAGTAAAAAAAATTTTTTTTTGGTTTAATATGCAGATTTCAAATGTACAAGGTGACTGTTTTTCATTTCTACCAGGAGTTTGAAGCAAAATAAGCGCTGGCAGGTATTTTTTCCTTCTAAAAAGGCATCGTAACTAACTTAACATTTTTGCAACCCTGAGAAACAATGCCTATGTTACGAGGCAAATTTTTCTGAAATGCAGGCATTTAAAATTGATACTACAGATTTATTACAAATACAATGCAAATACAAATACAAAAGTGACGACCAGCAACAGGCTCTGGGCCCAGCTAGACTGGTCCTAGTCAATTTACAATCCCCAATGAAGATCAATGGCCCTCTTAAAACTGTCTACTCCTTTGCTCATTACCACCTCTTCCGGTAAGCTGTTCCAAGGTTCCACTACCCTGCTAAAATAATAATTTTTCCTAATATCCATGTTAGCCTGAGATTTAAATAGCCTAAAACAATGACCCCTTGTCCTGTGTTCAGTGCTAAACTTTAGCCCCGTAACATCTTTCGTTTTAATAAATTTAAACAGCTGAATCATGTCCCCTCGGTCTCTTCTTTGCTCAAGACTGTACATTTTTAGCCTTCTAAGCCTGGAATCATAATCTAAGTGGGAAAGTCCACTTATTAGCCTTGTAGCCCGCCTTTGAACCCTTTCCAATACATTAATGTCTTTCTTAAGATAAGGAGACCAAAACTGAACAGCATACTCCAAATGGGATCTTACCAAACTTCTATATAAGGGCAGAAGAACTTCTTTAGATTTATTTGAAATAGATCTATTGATAAACCCAAGCATCTTATTGGCTTTGTTGCTAGCAATGCTGCACTGTTGGCTAAACTTTAAATCCTGACTTATTAAGACCCCCAGATCAGTAACTTTGTCTGCCTGACTAATGACTGAACCTTGCAAATAATAACCTCTACACTTATTTCCATGCCCTAAATGTAGCACTTGACATTTCCCAACATTAACAGCCATACCCCATTTATCAGCCCACTCCGTAATATGATCTAGATCCTCTTGCAGCTGATTTGCTTGTTCTTCATTTTCTACAGTCCCCATAACTTTGACATCATCAGCAAAACAATTCATGTTCCCAGAAATATTTTTGTAAATATCGTTCATAAAGACAATGAACAAAACAGGCCCTAACACTGATCCTTGAGGAACCCTGCTTAAGACCTCACTCCAATTAGAATAATTTCCCCTTACAACTACTCTGTTTCCTTCCGGTCAGCCAATTTTTTACCCAAATGAAAGTTTTCCCTCCTATTCCTATATCAGCTAATTTGCTAAGTAGAGCAACATGCGGTACCTTATCGAATGCTTTTTGAAAATCAATGTAAACAACATCTACAGGCTTTACATTACAGACAGTGGCGGCTAGTGGAAGGGACTAGAGGGGCCCCCGGCCCCCTTACTTTTTTCCCCTTTGCATATGTTTGAAATTTAAATTAAAAAAGGGCTGTACTGTATTTTTCTACGAATAATTCACGGGTTATCTGGTAAAAAAGCGTAAAATTAATGAGGTGCAGATTATATTATTTGTTTTTGTTTATTTTTCCCTCTCAACACCAACACATTGAACATCAATATTTACAGCAGGATTCGCAGGGACCGTTACTCTGCCTGTGTGTTGTTTATTTTACATAGCTTGAATGTTCTTATGCGATTCAGGCTATGTAAAATAAACAACATGTAGTAAGGGAAGAAGCCTTCGTTTTCACAAAATTTTAAGTGGAAGTCTCTGAACCCCTCCTCATAATATCATATAATATTGTAATTTCAATAAGTTACCTCTCTATAGCCAGGGCTAAGGCAGAAATACATGAAATGCACCGTCAGCTCAGTCAATTCCAGCTGAGGGCTGCAGTTTCGTGCTTATTAGCACTCATCAGCCCGGCATAGGACTAACTGTGCTGGAGGTGGAAAACCTCTTAAGGGTGTCGAGTGCCAAACAAACTGTTTGCTAATATAGAATCAGCACAGACCAGATGAGTGACCGAAGCAATGGTTCAGTTCAACTCGAAGATTGAAGGGAAGGCAAGGCATGGTAATTTCAGTAAGTTACAGCTGTAAGTTAGTGCTAACTGTGTATTTCATGTATTTCTGCCTTATCCCTGGCATTCATTTTTAAAATGTTACGTTAGTCACATGCAAACTGTTACATTAGTCACAGCTCAAATGTAACGTTAGTCACACTAATTATTTTACATCTACTGATACTAAAATACAGTCGAACCTCCATATATCAAACTTCCACATATCAAAATTTTCTATACATCAAACCCCAGCAAATTTCTATGTTCATTACATAGAAAAATTGTTTCTATATATTGAAAAAATCTCTATATATCAAAAAAAAACTTTTTTGAAACATTTGTGGATTTTTTTTTTTTTTTCACTTTAAACTGTCTCATAAAAAATGAATGTTAGGGCAGAAAACTATGTTCACTAAACAGGGATCGCGCTAAGGATTTCGAATTGTTCGCCATTAAATTAGCCAAATTTTTAAAGTGTTAGCCAAATTTCAAAAGTCTTAGTCAAAGACTAACTTTTACTCCTTTTAATGTATTTTTGTCTTCAGAAATATTTCATCAGAAAGTGAAGTATAACTTAATTTTTGACAATTTTTTGAGGGTAAGGACAGGGGTATATCCAGGAATATTTATCCGTTTTTAGGAATTTGGTGAGAAAAAAAATGCAAATTAAGTAGTTTTTCCACAAATCATATGTAATTTTTCAAGGGAAAAAATGGCTAAAAACAACTTTAAGTTATATTTATCATTCTTTAAAAAATTTGAGAGTAGAAATAAAAGCTTTTAACGAAGTAAAGACTGCATTCCTCTCTTACTCCGATGTTTCAGACATCGAACACAATGAAACAAACGCGCCATTCAACTAGGCATCCGCCAACACTTTCTACTCGGTAGCCACGCTGCGCACTCGATATCCAATCAGCGAGAAGCAAACGTCATCGTTCCTCCGATTTCATGCTAACTCGCATCTCAATCTGCTCGGAATGATCTGAGGATAAAACAACTTTCATTAAATTAACTTAATTTCATCAAGCAAAATTAAGATCCCTAAAAAACCCTTAAAAGTTCTTTTTTTTTTAAAACTTCCTTAATTGGGTTTTAAAACTATATTAAGTTCGGTCCCTCCCCCTCAAATCTTCATCCTCCGCGATGTCTGCCGAAATTGCATGTTTGGGGAAACATGCCAACGATGTCAAACACATGTTTTGTTGAAAATTGCATGCCTTGTTTGACATTTCAATCTTCTTGCATCCTGCAAATCCTTCAATCATTTTTAATGATGGAAGGTTTTTCACCACATGCTACTTTATATCTGCTTATTTTATTAATTATTTCAATATTTTTATTTCTTAATTTTTTTTATAGAAAAAATGCATTAGTCAAAAAAAGGGGGGGGGGGTTCAACTCACAGTCTCAGATTTTATTGAAACTTGGCATGGTTACTTTATTTCTGTATTTAAGAAAGCGTTCAAAATATTTATGCTGAATCTCTTATGGTTAAGGCTTTATAGCCTGTAAATTTTTTAGGCATTTCATCGTTAAATGAAGCAACTTCAAGTCGTTGTTTTGATCCTGAAATTGTATTATGAAGTTTTTTAAAAAACCAAGTTTTGAGAAAAGTATTTATGCATTTCATGGTTAAATGAAGCAACTTCAAGTCGTTGTTTTGACAGGGTGGCGACAGATCAGGGAAAGGTCAGGGAACTTTATTAGTCAGGGAAATATCAGGGAATTTCAAAAAAATCAGGGAAAATTGATTTTATGAAGAAAAAAAAAATTTCTTTTGCTTTGCAAAATTAAGTCTCCTAATTCTCTACGCATTTTCCGCCAATTATCTGTTCAAAAAAAAAAAAAAAGTTAAAATTAATGAGGTGCGATTATACACTGCCACATATTTGTGCATCTTTTTTTCCTCAACGTCAAAGTAGTGCATCTTACTTATTAATCACAGGATGAACTTCCTAAAATTGCTTCTGTGTCTGTTAAGTTGCTTATTTTACCTAGCTTGAAGTTTGCTTTCACTCCTTTAAATACTACGTAAAATAAACAACCCTACAGGCAAAGAGGAAACCATCATTAATGCCTTAGCTCCTTTGCCTGTATTCCATTGTCTCGAAGTAATAAGCATATTGTAATCAAGATTTCAAGAAGAAATCTTTGTTTTTTGAATTAATACTGATAAAAGCTTAAAAGTTATTACTTCTTCGCATTTTTTATGTAATTGCTAAAATTGAACTTTGAATAAAAAAACTCTGTTTTTTGCCGTTATACTATTTGCTGTCACAACAGATTAGAAAGGTTTCCTTTTTTTCAGGCTTAAATGATTCTTTTATTTTAAAATCAAGTTGTATTCTCTTTTATATATTTTGAAATTAATCAATTGTTTTTTTTCCCCCTTGCATTTTAAAGCTGTTTGTTACAAAAGCAACCTAAGTTTTTTTTCGATACATACTGAAATCATTTGAAATAGAGTTAACTTGTGCACTTAAGTAAATATCTTTTTTTTTTTTTTTTTTTTAATTGTTAAAATGCTGTAATCATTCATTAAAACCTGTGTTCTTGATTAGAGAAAAGCTCCCTATGAATAGATATCAAAAGGTTTCATCTGTTTTGCATAAATATGTCAATTAGTTATTTAAGAATAACTACATTATTTCTATTATTTCATTATTACTTGTTTTTCTTGCAACAATTATTATACTGTTTGAAAATTTAGTTCCAAATAATTTCAATTGCTTTTTAGTTCAATCTTAAATACACATGTTTTTAAGAATGATTTTAATAGTTTCTTAAAATTCTTATGCTATGTGGTTACTGGAAGTAAAGTATTTTTTTTAATTTTATATAACTTTCCAAATAGAAAAAATTATTATACTGTTTTGTTAGGTTTTTTCGAAACAAATTGACTTGATGTGTTTTTTTTTAAACATTTTATTAAAAAAACAGCATTTTTTTAAAATTATATCTTTAGTTCAACAACTTTACACAACTTAAAAACGTTTAAAATACTGCATTTTATACAAACATGCAATGGATTTCAAGGAGAGCAAAGAAAGGAAACCATTATCATTGGTAACGTAAATCAGGGAAATTTGATGAACCTAATCAGGGAAAAGTCAGGGAACTTTTTTTCACAGTTTCTGTTGCCACCCTGTTTGATCCTGAAATAGTATTATGAAGTTTTTTAAAAAAACAAATTTTGAGAAAAGTATGTGCCATATGTAAGGACTTTTCACTCTGTTGTAAGTTTTTACTTAAACAGACCTAACTTTTAAATTTGCGTTCTCATTTTCAGCACCTTAAATTGAAATGTTCTTAATTATAAAAATATATTTTTCTCAAAAAAATATGAATAATCGATGTTATTGAGTGATGCAGCCAAGATTGCACTCTGGCTCCTTCAACCTTTTTTTCAAGGACTGAGGTGTTGGAAATTGCTGCCTCTCTTTCAAATTTTGAATTTATATAGAAATAAACAAACTTGCTAGAAATAGTGCAAGGCAGCAACTTTGTACAAAATGGTATGTTAGTAACAAATGAAAAGCAATAATAAAAAAATCATAGTTTAAATATCTTGAAGAAAAGAGATTTTAGTTCTTTTCCTTCAATTAGCCTTTCACTCCAATAATGTATGCTAAAAAACTAAAAAAAATTTCGTATTATCTCTGAAACTGGTAAATGAGCAATGTTCTGCGGAATTTTAGAATGCCAAAGACTCTAGGGGCTATTTTAAGCTCATCCCTTTTCTGCATGATTTTAAAAAATCTTTTTGGATTCCCTCCTTTTTGCTGTCCGACCACTCTCATCCCTGTTGGGCATCGCAGTCAATTCCTCCTCTCCCTGCATTTAGAAAACAATGTTATTCATTAGTGTATGAATATATATAATGTGTAACAAATACTTTGCCCTTCTTGAAAACTTTGAAATGGTGTACGCAAAGCTATTTAAATATTTTCGAAGAGTCTTTAAAAATTTTTGAGTCTTTAAATTCCTTAATTTCTACTTTTAAAAATGAGTATGAACCTTGTAACAAGTAACAACGTAAAATCAGTATCAGGTTATCCCTTTTGTTTGTTAGTTATCATTCCTAGTCTTTTTATCTTCAGTAAAAATCATTCAAGTTAAGTAGATTGATTTTTTACTTTTCTCTCTATTACATTGTCCAAATGAAAATCCCCTAATGTTGCGGATCAAGTTGAATTGCCGAAGAATGAAGATGTATGAAGGGGCAAAAATGTAATTTCTGTTAATCTTTTAATTCTTTCCCTTCATTTAATCTGATGCTCATATAAACTAGAAATTGGGTTTCATGCACGAAAATTAGCTGTAATTTTAATGTTTTATGATAAAATAAGATTGTTTCTATGTATCAAAATTTCTATAGATTGATTTTTTTTCCGGCAATTTGCTACTTCAATGTATGGAGGTCCGACTGTATTTTGCACTTTTTAGGTAGATATGACACAGATGTAAGAAAATAAGTGCTGTTTGGTTCAATCACCTGGTTTAGATATTAAGCAGAAAATAGTACATTTTCGTAACTAACGTAACGTAAATATTTTGAGTGAAATAACCAAACTAATTAAAATACTTATGTATGCAAAAAGAACAGTCAATTTAATTAGGGCATCATCTAATCTTTTAGAATAAACATAGTTCTTTTTGAAATTCGCAAAAATGTTTACACACGAAAACTTAGACGCATGTTTTTTGCTTATGCTAAGCCTTTTCTACAACCACGCACGTTTAGAGTCAGAAGAAAAACACCGAATGAAATTTTTGCAAACTGTTACTGGATTTATGTCCTAGAAATGATAGGTCATAATTAGGGCTTTGTGGGAAAAAAATTCTTAAGGTTGAGGTTGACCTTTCTATAGAATGACCCTACACCACGCACCTCAAAGTTTTTACGGAAGTTTAGTACCACCAGTGGCACCTGTTTTGCATAACTCATCATCGAAAAAGAAACATACAATCTTTACTGATATTATAAAGAGAGAGGGCGGATTTTTATGTGTTTATATGTTCGAGGTAATCTCTGGAACCACTGCACCTATTTGAAAAATTCTTTCACTATATGAAAGGTACTTTCTTACTGAGTAACAGAGGCTATAATTCGAAAAAATCTGATAAAAAGTTCTTTTTTTATTTAAATTTAGGCCCAAATTTCACGTAAATTGCCTATTATTGACTACTAAAGGGGTGAAAATTTACTTGCACATATTATATTTCGTTAAGAAGGGTAGAATTTTCTGCGTTCTAAAAAATTTATTTCAATGCTCTAACTTAATTTTGGCAGGAGTAATTTGCGTTTTTAGCTCAAACTTTTTTAGGCTTAGCTGAAATTTAGGCACTACTTTCTTCATTAAATCTACCAATAAAAAGTGAAGGAATTGTCCCACAGTTTTATTTTTGCCAGCATTGGAAAAAGCGAGATTTTTTACTCCAGATCTCACTTGATCTGTGGTCGAAAAAAATAGCTTCTATCTTCAAAGGAAAAAAAGTTAAACGTTTTTAAATCAATTTCGAAATATGTCATTTTGATTCAGGTTGCCAACCATTTTATTTTTGCGTTTCCATGGTTACGCTTTTTGAATCCATTGTTTCTTTCCTTCTTTTGCATTTAATTTCTTAAACTTATTTTATTTCGTGTTTTCGTGGTTACGCTTTCAAAATCCATCTTTCGCATTTTAATTTCTGAAAAATGTTTTAATATCTGTCGTCATTGTTTGGAAGGGTAATTTTGCATGGTGTTTTCTTTTATTGAAGTTATTCTTTAAGTTAAGTTTTTCTTTTAATTGTTGAATATATGTCACTTGACACAATTTTTGTTCTCAAGGTAGATCGGGCAAAGCCGGGCAACGCAGCTCTTAATATATGAAGATTTGAAAGCTACTGCTAATGTGATTTTATACCCTTTTGTTTGTTTGGCGAAACACTTATTATTGCCAAAGAAAAAAACATCCGCTTCACTCACAGGGCTGGGTTCCGGTAGCGTGGTCACTTCACAAGTTAGGCGCTGAGCAGTTCAGTTTAGGATAATTGTTTTAAGGCAACCGTTAAAGTAATTCATTGTTTTGGCTATTTGTTTTGAAAGAAAAGAAACTTTGGATTTGTTTTTATCCGAGTAAAGTGTACGACATTTCCTTCTTTTTTTCTGACGATGATTTTTGAATCTTCCACGGTTTTTTTTTTTTTTTTTTTTTTTTTTTTTTTTTTTTTTTTTTTTTTTTTGTTAGACGGATGGATTATGATAGCGTGATTGCTGGGCAAGTTTGGCGATAAACATTAGAGCTGCGGAATTTATTTACATTTGAAAGATATTTGATGTCATTTTTTGTTTATTTGGTGAAATATTTTAAATTGCAATAAAAACTGCTTCACTCAATAAATAGTTTTAAAGCAACTGTAAATCTAATTTAATAATTTGACGAAAAGTTTTAAATTCCAAAGAAACCTAAATAGTTTTTTTTTTGTTGAAAAGGTGTGTACACATTTTATACAAAGAAAATCAATAATTTCACATCAGTGGGGGAAAGGGCGCCAATTTTCTTTATTCAATGCACTTCCATGAAAATTTTAGCACGGGCATTGCTGTACGGGTACTGCTAGATTTATCAATTTTGGCTAAAAACATGAAAAAAACATTTGATAAAAACTTTTGCGGCAGATCAAGAAATTGTGCAAAAAAATTCAAATTTTGTGTGCACTTTGCTAATGGTACCTTTTCCGCACTGCCCATCATCGAAATAAAAAGGTTGTTTTTCGGCCCACCCTATTGTGCTGTGCATTTAATTATACACACTACCACTTGCAAAAATATATCACGTATATAACTTATTATAGTGTATCCCCATCTCGAAACGGTGTGTAATACGTGAAATGAAATTTAAAACTTTTTGTCATACATGCAGGAAAATATGTTAAATGCTTATATGATTTTAATAAAATTTTGGTGTTTTTTGGAAATTATTTTCTGCATCTGGCGAATATTTTTAATTTTAGAGACTTCTAAGGGCAACTGAGAAATAAGATGTCTATATGTATGCTTATGAAATAAATAATTAAAAGGATTATGGTTAAATATACTATATTTTCCAGTGTTTCTATGCCACTTTCTTTTTTATGTAATGTATATTCATTTTTTATTGCAGCCGTCAACTGGTTTGCCCGAAGCTTCAAGTTCTGCTCGCTTTAATCTTACCTTAGCAAATCCTCTTCCTAGTCCCACAAGTCAAACACCTCCATCTGCACAGCTATCACCCGTACAGCGAAGTAATCCACGATCCCCGTTCTCACCTCTTTCACAACAACCTTTTCCCAGCCAAACACCCCCTCCATCCTCATATCAAGCTGCCAAACTCTCCCCTCATCCACCACCTTCTTATCCTCAAGAAGGGTCTAGTCACTCTCCTTCATCTTTACCAACTACAGGATCTCCTCATTTGGTTCTCTCCCCGCAATCAACTACAGGATCTCCTCAGTGGACATCACAACGTACAGTTACAAGTCCCATACAAAATCTGCAGTTACAGAATCCTATGCTTAATGCTCAATTATCTCAGGTATGAATATGTTTATTCTGTTCCTATCATCTCTTTGTTTACTTTTAAAAAATTAGTCACCTATCACAGTATATACTGGTGTGCAAAAATTAAGGACGAGACTGTTTTTTCAATGTAACTTTGTACAAAAGCTTTCCAAATTAACACATTAAATACCGTAAAGATCCCCAATACGTAAGGACATGTGTAATGTAAGCAACACTTACTAAAAGAGAAATCAGAGGGATAAAAAGAAGCTTTATTAAAAAAGTAGCATGGAGCGCAATGCAACTGAAGGCCGAAACATCCCTGTGATGGGTGTCCAGCAAGAAACATCCGGTCTTTAGTAGGGGATATGATTTCCCCCGACTGCTAGGCAGGTTTCACAGCGTCTGCCCAGTGCCATGCTGAGAATGAGGGTGTCAATGAGTTGTTGAGGCATTGCTGCCCATTCGTCTTGCAGCGCCAATCGAAGCTCCCGAATCATTACTGGTGGTAACGTACGAGCTGCCAAGCGTCTGCCTAGAAAATCCCATACATGCTCGATGGGATTGAGATCTGGAGATCGTGCCGGCCAATCCATACATTCAAAATCCTCACTCTCTAAGAGCTGTTCGGCAGCTACTGTGCGATGACATGGTGCATTGTCGTCCATGAAAAAAAACTGCGGATCCATAGCGCCTCTAAAAAGATGCACATATGGAAGAAGAATCTGTGAGCTTCTAAAAAGATGCTGTGAGCAATTCCGAACTCTGCAGCCTCACTTGTCACACTGCCGCCTTCCTCCAACTTCCCAATGATTCGACCTCTGGTAAAAGCATCCAGATGCCGTCTAACAGATTGATTATTCGCCATTTCTCGCTGAGGCAGCAACTCGGTGTGATTTTAACTGCTATACGGCGTGCTTAGTTTTTTACACTGATATTTTTTCAATTTCAAGTAAATGTTTCGATGAGACAGTGAGTGGCATTCATGTAGAAGTTTTGCTAATGCTGATTTCGAAAAAAAATTGGCAAATTTGATTTTAAATATTACTATTCTCTTCATATGAGGCAGTGAGAAGCAAAGGGATGTAAGTGGCAAATTTAAAAATTAGGAGATAACCAGTACAAAAAGTAGGGGAACCTCTTCTCTGTCTTGGGGTGAGAGATAGTAGTTGTAGCCCTGGTAAGTGCTGCTGTAAAGCATGATTTAGGAGAAAAATTCAATGAAAGCCTACCTAGGATGTTTTCATTACACGCGTTTTACTCGAAACTTGAAAATGTCCATTTACATCCTTTTGTTTCTCACTGCCTCATATAACAAGGTCATGAAAATTTTTTATGAAGTCATGAAAAGTCTTGGAAAAGTCATGGAATTTTTTTATCTAAATAGAGTATGAACCTTGTATTTTGGACATAGTTAAAAATCTCACCCTAGTTTTTTCCATAGTGTGTGAACCCCAATAACGTGTATTAGCACTAACCTTGACAAGTGCTACTGTCAAGCATGAGTTTATGTATGGTTTGAACTTTCTCTTTAATTTCAGTTCAATTACATGTGTGGAAAATCTGCCAATTTTCACTTTCTGATACAACTTAATACAAAAGGGCCAATTTTTTTTTTTTTTTTTTTTTTTTTTTTTTTTTTTTTTTTTTTTTTTTTTTTTTTTTTTTTTTGTTCTTTCAAGGGAAAAGGTGGGACATTTGTAGCATATAATAGCGTATGCATATTTACAAAGTTCCAAAATTGTCTTAGGGTGGAAAAAGCTAGAAAACTAGTTAAAATTGAAAATTTTCTGAAGAAATGTATGAAGGATGATGAAACCCAAGCATTTTCAAGTTTCAAATTTTGTAGTTTCTATGATTTCCAACAGTTTAGGCTAAGTTACTTCCATAGCTGGATTTAGGACTGAGTTCCTGGACGGGCAGGATTTCTTTTTTTAGCAACATCAGTTTGTAATCAAGAATGGATTAAGACTTAACATCGCCCACAGCTATTTCAGATTTGGGGTCTCTTTTGTAGTCCAGACAGCTTTTTCTGTCGGTGGCAAAAACGCCCAAATGTTTTTTTTTCCCTTTGATACACAAGGTCATGCCTTACTTTTTATGTGTTTGTGCTGCTTGCTGTCCTTTTGAACTGAGCTTTAGAGGGGAAATGGCAACTTTAAGTAGGGTGTAGAATATTTCCAATTTGGGGGGGGGGGGAGAAATTTTTGTAAAATTGATATAAAATTCTGCATTTTGAAACCTTATAGGGGTAACTGGAACTAAGAAAATCTCGGAGAAAAATAGGCAAACATACTCTTGTGCAAATTATGATAATACACAGTGAAAACTTTTTTGGGGTAGATAAAATCAATGACAGCAGTATTCAGAGAGAAAAAGTAAGAGAACAGATTATAATGCATTGTTATTTGCTGCCCATTTGGACAATTCATAATTGATACACTTGATCTTTACTAATAATGAAACTTAAAGTCCCTCTGTCTGTCAGGATCTCTGTGACTCGCATAGCGCCTAGACCGTTCGGCCGATTTTCATGAAATTTGGCACAAAGTTAGTTTGTAGCATGGGGGTGTGCACCTCAAAGCGATTTTTCGAAAATTCGATGTGGTTCTTTTTCTATTCCAATTTTAAGAACAAAATTCTCATAAGATGGACGAGTAAATTATGAAATTATCATTACGTGGAACCGTAACATGGGCACAAGCCAGTTGGCGAGAAAATTCACCATACATTATTTGTAAATATACAGGCGAACCAAAAGACCTTTTAATTTTCTATTACAGGCAAAGCCGTGCAGGTATCACTAGTAATAAATAAAATTGAAGTACTCTTTTCTTAGGAATTTCAAAGACTGATCTAATTCTTTTCAAGGACCCGAGAACAATTAAGATTATTTGAGGCACTTCATTTGCACTTTCCAGTCTCTGAAATTTATTACTAGATTATAGAGTATTACAGTATTGTTCTAACTTTGTAAGAGCAACTATTTTAAGTTTAAAAGAAAAAAACGAACTATAGATTTCCCACTGCACCAACTTTTTTTTCAATTACAAGTTGTGCAGAAAATGAAAAGGAATAGAAGTAGTGTTTTTTTTTTTTTTTTTCGTGCTAAACAGATTAACAATCCACAGTAGAAGTATGATAAAAACAAGCAATACAAAAGAATTTCCAAAATACAGCATTCAGCATTAAATGCACAGCAAGATATGAAACATGTGAGTCACGAAAAGTTATCTCGAGTAATATGTTACCGAAACGTGAGAACCATGATTTTTACATTTTTGCTGCAGAATGTCGCAAGTAGCTGAATTTGACACAATTCAGCATTTCTCCCTGTACCCCCCTCCCATTTGTTATAAATTTGATAACTTATGCTTTATATCCACACTTGTCCCAATTTTCAAGGTTTCAAGCACTTAAAAATAAAATTTATTTTTTCAAAAACTTTTCTTTTTTGGAAAAAATCATGAAATTTTTTTTAGTCGAGGGCTTTTAACGAAGTGGGTGTCAAAGCTATGGCTTGTTTAGTTTGTAGGTAAATCCGTTTTTTTAAATCTGTTTTAGCTTCTAATTTGTTGAAATAACCCTCGCATCGATTGTACTGCAGCTGAATGTATAGCTCGATCAATCGATATTTTCACTAATGTACTTTCCCTAATCATTTTCAGTTCAAAATAGTCATTTTAAACACATTTTTAGCAACCCAGTGACAGCTTCACTACTTGTGATACAGTGTATCTTGTCCCCCCCCCCCCCTTATCAGTAAAGGAGATTCGCTATTCTCTTCACGATTTTTAAAATCAGGATTTTTTTCATCTAAGATTTTGGGAAGCGTGTTGCTACTATGTATAAAGTCCTTCCAAGACTGGAGGCAGTGCTCCTCCTCGCCCCCCCCCCCTAAATCCGCCAATGGTTTTTTCTCAAGTGATAAAATCTATTGTGTTTTTTTTTATTATTACCACATTTATTTTTGCATTTTACTTTATTGTATTTCATTTTGTTATGCAATACTGCAGTAGAACCTTAATTGTTTAAATCCCTTTTAACTGAATGCCAGCTTAATCAAGATATTTTTTTTAATTTTATACTACCTGTTTTCGATTTCTTTGTATAGAATAAGTCCTCTTCTGTTTTCTGTCCAACAGTTTATAAGTCCTGTTAATTTCAAAAAAATATCTCTTGTTTATTCAACATTTGTGTTATGTGTTGGTTTGCAGAAAATAATTCACATGAATGTTTTTTGGCCAGTGTAATTGTTTTCAAAGGGAGTAGCGCAGAATCTGTTCTTAATCACAAGGAAATCTTTTTAAAGAAGAACAAAGTTATTAACTCTTAACTAAAAACAGTCACGTGAAACGGCACTCCCGTAAGAACTTGAAAAGAAAAACAAAAAACAACAGTGTCATTGCAAGTGTTTTTAAAAAGGAGGAAATAAATAAAGAACTGCAACATTTGGTGTGCATTTTTCATACGAACGAACTCCCAGTCTGACACCTGATAAATAAGATCAAGTACTGAACCTAAGAACTTTCTGCCCCAATCAAACCCAAGCTGATGGCATGCGAAAACCTACTTACACTGTCATTGTATGTCACCTCTGTCATGTATTTCACCATGGGCAAAAGTAAAGGAAAATACTGAAAATTTGAGCACTAATTGATAGTTGGGCAACTGTTTCAACTGGACTGTCCAGAGTTACAAGACAGCCAACCAGAGCCTATTTTGTAGTCTAGGTGACTCACAGCTGCCTACAGACTTCTTTGCTTGCACTAAGTACCTCAAAACCCAAAGATGCCTTACGATGTCTCGCACTTTTCGTAATATGAATTGGTTTATTCATATCATTCGCCTAAAGAAACGACAAGATCACACAAATGGGATTTTAAAAAATAAATAACATGGCCTTCCTAAGAATTCACAACAATGCTGCCAAAGCAATGGAAACTGACAAAAACCAAGATGTAAAATTTGCAGAAAGTGTAAATAAAAAATGCGGAATTAAACAATTGAAAAAAAAGGAATTGAATGCATTTTTGTGTAACTAGTCGACCCGTGCGGAACTCCGCTCTGTGCTTCGAAACGTTTTATAAGGCATTTCGCTCTTTAAAAATTTCAAAGAAAGAACATTATGAAGAAGAACGGGAAAAAGTAAGCGCTCAAGAGAAGGCATGTAATTTGAAGACGTAACAAAACCTCGTTAAATACCAACGTTGTGATAATTTGATCATCGCTCACCTTTTGGCTGTACGTATTTTCAATGCAAACATAAATATCATTTAAAGTGGGGCTGAGTGACTCGTGAAAAGGCAGTAATTTTGCATGTGAAAAAACAGGTTGTGGCAGATACAACCATTACCTGTTTTTGCTACAACCAATGTGAGCATCTGACGAAAAAAAAAAAAGAAACATTAAAGAGATATTTATTGGCACGGATTCGAACCGGCTCCATTCTGATTAACAGCACGACACTCCAACAAACCTAGCAATTGCGCCTTCCTTTTTGAATGCTATTCATTAAAGAATGTAATAAAAAGCAGCAAAAAAGCTTTTTGCCGAAAAAAATAATAAGATCATGCCTCTATGTTTTATCATTAGCCAGCATGATACGATTTAAAATTATTCGTAAAACATGGAATCTGATTAAAGAATGAGGAAGATCTCACGTAGCGATTGAAAGAAATATTCTAGAGAAGTAATAAATTCAATTGAAAATAAGTTTTTATTTTTGAATATTGAACAATTTCCCATATCAGTCTGCTTTAACCATTACGGCTTAAATGCCCGCTCATGTTTTTCTTTTAATCGAACACTTAAAATTCAAAACCAAAACCAGTTGAACTGAGTCTGTTTTTTAAGTAATTTTTTTAACGTAGACAGTCCGAGGAGTCGGTCACCTTTCTCACCTTTCATCTTCAAATGTGTCTTAGGATTTTTTTTTTAAACAATTAAATCCTTGAAAAATATCTGAATGATAGCTGTAACAGTGAAATTAGTTTAAAAAGTAGCATTAAATATGCCCCCCCCCCCCCACCTTGTTGTTGTTTAAGAAAAATAGCTATGCTTCCGGGAAATCAAGAATTTTTTTAGCGCTTGCAATTGCACCCTATGAGCAGAACCTGTCCTTCAATCCCCCTTCGACCCTCAGACGCGTTTTCCGCAAGTCTCGTCTAAACACCATTATGTTTCTTATCGTGTTTCTGGCCATAGAGCATTGTTCGACTAAAGTTCTGTTGTGCAATTGGTTTCTGCACACTTTTTTGAGTGAACGGTCATCTTATGCAAGTTGTCTTCTGTGTTTATCAAGTGACGTCATCTGGAGTTTCTGAATCTCACGCTCATCTCTAGCCGGGCACGTTACTTGCTTGTTTTACTTTTACTGACCTCAAAAGCCGCTACTAAGCAGCCACGAGCGGTTCGATTTGAAAAAGGGGTGATGGCAGCGTGCTTAAGGAGGCGTGCTTCGATGTCTTCTTTGAGCGAGGAATAGTGAAAAGTTTTGGTTTGCGTTTATAGTTTCACTTTGTGTTTGCACAGAAATGGTTAGTTTGGGTTCTATTTTTGCTGTGCAAATGCGAAGTAAACTTGGTCTGTGTAAACATTTTTTAACATTTCCTTTTTTGGTGCTTCTCGGAGAACCTCCAAAAGTCTTTTTTCATTAGGTTTCAACGCTATTAAGCGTTGTTTCGTTGTTAGTTTCAACGCTATTTGGCTAGTTCCAGTAAAAATAAAGCTTTTAGAAGCAGATGCTTTCCAAAAGCTTTATTTTATGTATCAGCGAGATTGATTTTATTAAATCACGGTTTTAATATGGTTTGGTAATGTAATGATTCGGTTCTTCCACATTTTAAAAAGCAGCTGATTTTATAATACAGAGATTTTATGAGTGGCAGTTAGTGTTTATTTATTTATTGTATTTGAACAAAAAAACTGCTGTAAACCTATTTGAAACATAATGCACTACAACAGTATTTTTGATAAATGCGATATTATTTTCCTAGATTCAATAAGGAATAAATTTATGTTCAAAAAAAAAAAGAAGAAGAAAAGAAATAAAAAATAGTTAACCAGCGCATCTAACAAATGAATCCCAATTGAGCTACAGCTTTCGCATGTATAGTATGAAAGATACTTCCACTGTTGCTGAACCAATTTGGATGATGAAATCAGTGTGCAACAACTATTCAATGGATTCAGCTCAAGATATTCCTGATGTTTTTAAAAAGATGTTTCCTAATAACTTTCCTGAGCATTTCTCACTTTCACCTTAGAAAATGCGATATTTAATTACAGATGGACTTGCTCCTTATTTTCGGGAATGTATGTTAAAAGAAGCATGTGTATCCTATTTTACTTTGAGCTTTGATGAAACTGCCAATATCAAAGACGAAAAGGAACTGCAAGTAAAAATAAAATATTGGTCTGAAAGCCAATGTTGCATCACAACAAGGCATCTCAAAACTTTCTTCTTGGACAAGGCAGGGGGAAATTTTGATTGAGAAGCTATGTGAAGCACTTACCGAGAGTAATTTATCCATGAATAAATGTCTCATGCTTGCCTCAGATGGTCCTTATGTTAATAAAAAGGTTTTTAGGTTGTTTGACACAATTATCCTTGAGACACAAGAAAAAAGCCTATTAAATATTGGTATTTGCACTGTTCATACAATGAATAATGCGTATATCAAAGCATTGCAGTATTTAGGTGAAGAAGCATCAAAAGTTCTTAATACTTATAGCTATTTTTGATGGTTGACCTTCCCGTTGGGAGGACTTTGAAGAAGTGCAAGAGCTCAACTGAATGCACCTCATCACAAGTTCCTGAAACAGCAACTACCCGTTGGCTTACCCTTGGACCTGCAGCAAGCAGGACTACTGGAACAGTGTGATGCTCTTCAGTATTATTTTTTTAAACATGTGCCTTTAAAAAAGAATTCAGCTATGCAATGCAGGTCATATAAAGCTGTTGCAAATGTTTTAAGAAGACCTTCTATAAAAGCTGAGCTGCATTTTTATCCTTTCATCTGCTGATTTGTTCATGCAGTTCACGAAACCCTTTCAATGCCAAGCGCATATGATACATAAAATTGTACCAAAAAATAGAGACCATTGTTCAGACAGGGTTCGCACGGGTCATGGAAATCCTGGAAAGTCATGGAAAAAAAATAAACAAATTTCAGACCTGGAAAAGTCATGGAAAATTAATATTGTCATTAAAAGTCATGGAAATTTATTTAAAGTCATGAAAAAAATGTCTTGAGTAGTAAGAAAGTAACAATATCTAAAAGAGCACTAGAAATATTGAGTGGTTTAGTAATATTGCATGTAACTTGAACACTCTCGGAAACAAGTCCGAGTTTTGCAATCCAATTTCATCCGCTTCTGAAACAGCCGCTCGCCTTTTTTTGTAATGTGATTTTACTACTAGGACACCACCAATTTTGAATTCGCCATTATTTTCTGCCCTTTTTATATTTTATATTCTGTAGAAGTGGACTTGCACTTTCTTGATTTTGCCGAGCCCCCTCATAAAGTGTAATTCAATTGCACCCTAGTTCGTTTCAACTACTTGTAAAAAATTCATTATTAAATTTACCAGAGTTTATCTTAATATGTTGAATACTTTAGAAAGTGAAGCTTTTAGTCAGGCAATAGAACATAGAAATAGTGAAATTCTAATACTCTAAAACTTTGATACCCAACATACAGCTCGTAAAACTGATCCCCTTGTGGCCAGCTGAAATATCTGATTTAGAAAAATGAAAAAACTGAAAAACGTGGCTTTACTTTAATGAACGAATATAGTATAATGTTCAGTTACATTGGTGAGTAGATGCACTATTGGGACCCCAAAGGGCAATGTTTTTATGAAGTAAATTTATTATTGGTAACTTAGTAATGACTCATTCAATTTTTGTCCCATTCATTACTATTCTGCCCTATTTATTAAATATTTGTTAGACATTTAAACATCAGTGGATTCCATTTTTACTTTACTTGAATTGATATAATGAAGTAATTTATTACTTTCTGCAGTGCACTGATATTTTTTCAGTCACAAGTAAGTGCCCTCCAATGAGGTAGTGGCACTCGCATAAAAGTTTTTCGAAAGCCCATTTCCGAAAGTTGGTAAGTTTGGCATTTAATAGTACTATTCTCTTCGTGTAACAAGGTCATGAAAATTTTTATGAAGTCATGAAAAAGTCTTGGAAAAGTCATGGAAATTTTTTATCCAAATTCAGTATGAACCTTGTTCAGACTTTTATGGCTCAGGTTATAAAAACCTGTGTTATGAAGAAAGTTGATTTTTCCAAGGTAGACACGGATGAACTGTTTGCATTCGGCAACAGACTACCTCTTGAAGATCTCGTTGCTAGTGGGGAGGTGACAGATGAACTGTCAAAACTGAAAGAAAATGAGAAGGTTATGTTTTTAAGAGCTGCTCAAAAGCATTATGTGACTGCATGCAAGTCTGTAATAGAAAAAAGTTGCATATCAAACGGGTTACTGAAAAGTTTTAAATTTTTGGATCCAAAAGAGAGAAGTAAATCTAGAAGCTGTAAGGATTTGATAAAGGTTGCCAAAATCATGCCTTTTAATGTTCCACTCGATAGGTTGCAAGATGAATGGAAACTTTTGCAGCTGGAAAAAGATGATGAAGCATTTGAAAACAAAACCAGTGATAACTACTTGCAGCAGCACATTTCAAAAAAGGACGCAACTTCCAACGATCTCAAGTTTCCTAATGTTTCTAAGGTGATAAAAGCTTCACTTACATTATCACATGGTAACGCTGACATTGAAAGATGATTTTCCATTTCAAATCACCTTTTGGTGAAAATAAGACAGCAATGACCGAAAGATTTTTAAACAGCATACTTATAGTTAAAGACGCTGTAAAAAAGAATATCCTCATTTGTTTTCTGCATCAATTGGTCCAGAAATGATTTAATGTGATCAACAAGCACACGCAAATTACACAACATACATGGAGGAATGTAAAAGGAAAAAGGATTTGGAATTGAACAGAAGCAAAAAGAAGAGCAAAAAGAAAGGATTGTGAAGAAGAAATGAAGAAAATGGAAAAAATTAAAACATCTATTGAAAGTGAAACTGAAGCTCTGAATGAAAAAAGAAAGAATCATCTTCAAACCAAAGCAGCAAGAGAAGAGCTGTTTGCTGAAGCTTCTCAGAAACTAAAAAGCTCTGGAAAAAAATGACCTTAAAGCAACAAAAGTAGCTCAAGCTATACTCGAGGGAGTTAAAAGTATCCAAGCTGAAGAAAAAGAAGTACAAATAATTCAGAAGACAGTAAAAAAAAAAGAAATCACATCATTTTGCAGTAAAAAGCCAAAAATATAAGGAAATAATACCAATGCAACATTTTTCAACCCTCATTTAAGCTTCAAGCCCCTACACCCCCCCCCCCTCCCCTAAAGAAAACTTTCTGCATCTTGTAAACATTTCAATTTTTTTTTTAATTGAAAGTTATTCTTACTTGTACTACTTTTGATAAACGATTTTCATTATTATGTTGCTATAATTTTTAATAACTTGATTTAACCCTACATTTTTTACCTTCCATGGACTTGTCATGGAATATTTTCAGAGCTTGCTAAAAAAATAAAAACAAGAAAGAAAAAATCATGAACATTTTCAGGCATAATGATAGTTTCAGTTTCATACTTCAACATCATTTTATTTTTGCATTGTTAGTACAATTGAATTACCATTTTGTTAAAGTGTGATATTTCAAATTGATTTTCTCAAGACTTTCGATTTAATATTTATGCTTTGTATTTACTAAGAAAAAAGAAAGAATGCTGATAATTTTTCAACAATCTAAAAAAAGAGAAAAAAAAACAATACTAAAAATGTGATTGAATAACATAAATTATACGTTCAATAAATGTATCATCTTGCTCTTTACTTTACAATTGGTAAGAGTCAGTAAAAAGGGATAATCCTTTTCTGTTTTTTGAGTTCTTAACAAATTGCTTTTGGTCACCTTTTAGTTACTTTTTTGTCACCTTTCTCACTTTTTTCAAAGGCCATCAGCAGTCCTCGGCCTGCGTAGACAATGTATTTTTTTTTTCAGCCGAAAGCAGAGGAGTAGAAAATGATTTCTTACTAATGAAGTTGATAATAACTTTAATGTTTTATATAGTATTTGAATAAATAATTAAAGGTTTACTGGCTGAAACTCTTAGTTTCAATTTGACGTAGTATTTTTTCATTTGTACAAAAAGTCGAACACTGCTATTAGAAAAATCTACAGTTCAAAATACTATGAAAATGTTTTTCTGCACAAAAAGGTATCCCTTGAGGTAAATCTAATACTTTTTTTATGCTTACATTATGCTTAGTGGTCTGGACGGAGTCAAAACTTTAAAAAAAAGCCCTTCGATTAACAGTCAACTTATCTGAATGATAACTGTAGCCTGCATAAAGGAGTCGAAACACCAAGTAGCATCCCCACTGCATTTATTTTTTTACGTGTGTTATCTGTTGTATGTTATGAGTACATGTAATGCATAATATTAATGTAAATTTGCTATTACGTCTGGACAACCCGAGCTTGCCCGAAGTTCTGGTAGTTTATAGCCGAACGCTCTACCGAAAAAAACTTATAAATTTAACCGAAAAACTAAGTCCAGTGCTTTTAAGCTTTATAAAAACACACACACAGGTAAATTTTAATTTTTTTTCTTCCCGAAAGCGACTCAAAAAATTGGAAAATTGTATTAAAACTTTGCTTTTAAAAAAAATTGCATAAGAACTACAGGCTGCATTAAGGTTTTGCGACAACAAGGAAACTTGAACAACAATAGCAGTTCAAGTTTCTAAAAACTTGATTTTTAGACCGTAAGTCTATTTTTTGTCATTAGCCGGCCTGATAAGTTTTAAAATGGGGTGGGGGGAGGGATTTCTTCTAGAGATAAAAAAGATCTCGCATACAGACAGAAAAATAATCCACAGAAATAATATATACGATAAGATATTGAAGAGAAGTCTTTTTATTTTTGAAACTTTTTACAATTTGTTGTCGCATCCTTCTTGAACCGTTATGGCTTAGATGGCAGCATGTGTTCATCATTTAACAGCACGTTAAAATACAAAATAAATTGAACTAAGTTCATTTTTAAGCATCATTTTTCGAATGTAATAAAAATGTGATAAGCTATTTGTGTTTTTTTTTTTTTTTTTTTTTTTTGCAAAAATAAGAAAAAATATAAATTTTACCCTTTAAATTGAGGTAGTATTTTTTTATTTGTACAAAGAGTCAAAAACTCAGTAGAAGAATCTATATTTCAATATACGATTTATTATTTTTTTCTGAACAGAAAACAATTCCATTGTTGTCTGTAATCTTAAACCTGATACTTATATTTTCGCTTACATTAAGCTTTATTTTTCCAGGGTGGCGACAGATCAGGGAAAAGTCAGGGAACTTTATTAATCAGGGAAAAGTCGGGGAAATATCAGGGAATTTCGAAAAAATAACAAACAATCAGGGAAAATTGATTTTATGAAGAAAAAAAATTTTTTTTTGCTTTGCAAAATTAAGTCTCCTAATTCTCTACGCAATTTCCGGCAATTATCTGTTCAAAAAAAAAATTAAAATTAATGAGGTGCGATTATACACTGCCGCATATTTGTGCATCTTTTTTCCTCAACGTCAAAGTATTGCATCTTACTTATTAACCACAGGATGCAAGATTGCTTCTGTGTCTGTAAAGTTGTTTATTTTACCTAGGTTGAAGTTTGCTTTCACGCTTTCAATACTACGTAAAATAAACAACCCTACAGGCAAAAAGGAAACCGTCATTAATGCCTTAAGCGTATTGTAATCAAGATTTCAAGAAGAACTCTTTGTTTTTTGAATTAATACTGATAAAAGCTTAAAAGTTATTACTTCTTCGCGTTTTTAATGTAATTACTAAAATTGAACATTGAATCAAAAAAACTTTGTTTTTTTGCCGTTATACTATTTGCTGTCACCACAGATTAGAAATAGAAAGGTTTTCTTTTTCAGGCTGAAATGATTCTTTTATTTTAAAACCATTCTTTTATATATTTTAAAATTAACCAATTGTTTTTCCCCCCTTACATTTTAAAGCTGTTTGTTACAAAAGCAGCCTAAATTTTTTTTCGATACAAACTGAAATCATTTGAAATAACTTGTGCACTTAAGTAAATATCTTTATTTTTTTATTGTTAAAATGCTGTAACCATTCATTAAAATCTATGTTCTTGATTAGAGAAAAGCTCCCTATGAATGGATGTCAAAAGGTTTCATCTATTTTGCCTAAATATGTCAATTAGTTATATAAGAATAACTACATTACTTCTATTCTTTCACTATTACTTGTTATTCTTGCAACAATTACTATACTGTTTGAAAACTTAGTTCAAAATAATTTCAATTACTTTATAGTTCTATCATAAATACACATGTTTTTAAGAGTGATTTTAATAGTTTCTAAAAATTCTTATGCTAAGTGGTTACTGGAAGTAAAGTATTTTTTTTTTTTAATTTTATATAAATTTCCATATAGAAAAATTTATTATACTGTTTTGTTAGGTTTTTTCGAAACAAATTGACTTGATGTGTTTTTTTTAAACATTTTATTAAAAAAACAGCATCTTTTTAAAATTATATCTTTAGTTCAACAACTTTACACAACTTAAAAACGTTTAAAATACTGTGTTTTGTACAAACATACAATGAATTGTAAGTAGAGCAAAGAAAGGAAACCATTATCATTGGTAACGTAAGTCATGGAAATTTGATGAACCTAATCAGGGAAAAGTCGGGGAACTTTTTTTCACAGTTCCTGTCGCCACCCTGTTTTCTTACTGGAGCCAAAGCTTTAAAAAAAAAAGAAAAAAGAAGCCTTACAATAAGGAATCAATTTAGCTCCATTTTGCATCAAGTTTTCATAATAGCATGGAGCATTTCCATCTTATTTATTCTATTCCCTCACTTTCGTTATTTATTGTTATTAAGTATTCTTGTAATGCATGATATTTCTCTAATTTTTTGATGCAGATTGTCCGGACATGGGCCCGAACACTTATTCTCCTGGTTACCAGGTGGACACTCTGCCGATCGAGCTATTCAGCTCTGTTGGTCACAGTGCAAGTTAAAGTTATAAATTTAACCGAAAATCTCATTCTGGTTCCTTAAAACAGATTTTTTGGCAGAAAAAATAATTTTTAGACCGTGGGTCTATTTTTCATCAGTAGCCTGCACGATAAGCTTTAAAATAAGGTGTAAATCGAAGAAATTGATCAAGAATTGAGGAAGATCTCGCATAGAAACAAAAAACAGACTACAGAAATAATATATAAGGATTAATGCTAAACAATCGTTGAACTCGAGCAGATGATGCAGAAATTGAAAAATACTTTGGTTGTATTATGTTTAACAAAATGGTACATCTGAGTTTTATATCCCTATAACTCTACATGATCAATTTTATGATCATTTGATAAGCTATTTGCATATGCTTTGATTTCATTTTTGAATCAATTGCTTACTGAAAAAATTGCACTCTTACAAGTGCTAAAAGGTTTTAATTTAGCACTCATAAAAAAAAAATAAGATTGAGCATAATACGTTTTACTATGATTTCCACTTTTTAGTCATTAAGCTTTTTTTTTGCATAAATAAGTATTTAATAAGAATATTTATACATTACAGTTTTAATGCATCAGTGAATTGCAATTATTCTCACTTTAAAAAAGTAGCCATAGAAAGATAAATTTAATTTCAAAATTTGTGTTGCAATAATTTATTGATATAAAAAAATGTAAACCAATTTTATAAAATCTATTAATGCAAACTTTTTCCTTTCATATACTTATTAATAAAATCTGCTATAAACATATAAAATATAAATTTAAGATGAATTCACCGTATTTTCCTGTAGATTATCTGTTTAAAAAGGCAATTTATGAGGTGCGGATTAATACACTGCCTCCGATTATCTGTGATATTTTTCTTTACACCAACGCATTGAACCTCAGAGCGGGGTTGCCACGCACTTGGAAAATATGGAAAACCTGGAATTGTCAGGGAAAATGAAACACCTAAAATGGTCAGGGAATTGTCAGGAAAAGTCACAAATTATTGAAATTTCTGGAAATGCCAGGGAATCTCTCAATTTTTGCATCTGATGGGTGAAACTGTTGCGTAAAAATGTGGAAGTGTGGTAAATGTCGCATTCCAGATAAGTGAATTTTCCTGAGAGGAAAAAAAATTCGAGCTCATTTTTTTAAGTACTAAATGTAATAAGTAAAATAAATAAATAATTTTTTTTTAAAATCCATACGTAAATTTTGAAGCTCTTATTTATATCATTACATTTTATTTTGCTTCTCTTGGACAAAAAAATCAAGCCATGCATTACTAGTATTTTTCGCCAAGTACGTGTGGTCGTACTAGCATTTTAATAGCCTTCATTGTACTTTTTAACCGACTTCAAAAAGGAGGCGGTTATCAATTCGTACCGTATGTATGTTTTTTTTTTTTGTTTGTCCACTCACAGCGTCTCACCTAGTGAACCGATTTTGATGATTCTTTTTTTAATGAATAGGGGATGGCTCAACTTAGGTCCCATTACTTTGTTTGACCGTATATGTTCTTTAGAAGAAAAGTAATGGGTAAAAAACAGTAAATTTCATGCAATTTCCCTATTAAATGATTAAATATGAAACCCATTGTTATAAAAGTTAGGTGCCATATAACAGTAACATTAATAGTAATTGTAATGATAATTTTGAATAAAGGCTTCTCTGAAGCAAGCATCAAGTTTCTTCAGTGTCATTGCTCCATAGTGGTGGTAAAGCTAACCTGGAAGCCAGGTGATGCAGTGATCAGGATCTGCTTGGCCTTCACAATACTACTTAGTTATATTTGCCTCAATTATATAGGATTGCATCACAAGCAACTGGTACGCTGTGAAATGCAAATTAGTTAGGGATATTTAAATGGTTATAATTAAATTAACACACAAATGAATTCCAGAGAGAAACAAAGATAAATTTTTAGTGCCAATCGCTTAAAGTTTAAGGCGTGCTTATCGTTTTTTTTTTAGTATGGAGCTTTTTTATGAAAAAAAAAGGTAAAGTTTCGTGATGGTAACTTCTTACTTTTGCTGAAATATCTACATTTACACTAAAAAGAATGAAATAAAAAAATTTTGAAAAAAAAATAGAACCGACTTCACAAAATTGCTCTAAAAAGTGAAAAATAATTTTATTCTTTAAACACCATCGCTAATACTTTTAAACATAATTTTTGAAGTTGGCGCAAAAACAAAAAGTAAAAGACAGTGTAACCATGCTTTGTTCCTTTTTTTTTCTTTTTTAGAAAATCATCCAAAGTTACGAACGAAACATTGAGTTATGGCTGTGAATGATTTTATCTATCGTTTTTGCGCCAACTTCAAAAATTATGTTTAAAAGTATTAGCGATGGTGTTTAAAGAATAAAATTATTTTTCACTTTTTAGAGCAATTTTGTGAAGTCGGTTCTATTTTTTTTTCAAAATTTTTTTTTCCTTTCTTTTTCATGAAATGAATGATGATATAAATTTAAAGCCTAAAAATTTTAGCTTTTATAGGTGAAAACTTGTTTTTTTGGAAACATGCCAACATTGAAAGTGACTTGGCCGAAAATTGCTTATTGTGTTTGAGATTTTATTCCATATGCATCTTTCAAGTTTTTCTATCATTTCAATGGTTGGAAGTTATTTTAATCAATTCTGGATTAGAATGACTTTATGTATTTATTTTTGCAAACTTTAACTATTATTGAGGTTGGCACTCTTGGCTTCCTTAAGAGGTTTTCCACCTCCAGCTCAGTCACTCCTTTGCCGGGCTAATGAGTGCTAATAAGCACGAAGCTGCAGTCCTCGGCTGGAATGACTGAGCTGGCGGTGTATTTCATGTGTTATTGAGTTGATTAGCAATTACATATTTTTTGTAAAAATATAGAATTGTCAAAAAATTAGCATTTAATTTTTTTAGTTCTTCATTTGCTTAAAGCCACGGATTTGTAAAAAATCTTTTGAAAACAAAAATGAAAGTCCATTTTAGAAGAATAGTGTAATAATTTTCTATATTCTTTTGTATTAAGAATATGAATTTTAAATTGAATTATCATTGCAGAGAATATTTATAGCATATATTGTTATTTTTGAAACAGAATGAACTATGATTTTTAAGATCCTTGCTTGCCAAAGAAAGATGTTACGACTGTTACGAAAGATGTTATCACAATACTAATATTTTTTTCCCATGTTTATGTTACAGTCGAGAATAGTGGCAGTGTCGATGTTTTGGAAACATCCATCGTGGTTTTCGTTATAACATTGATGTTTTAATTTTGAACATCTTTTTTTTTTTTTTTTTACATCAATGTTTTTAAAAAATATGTCACACCACTTGTTGAAAGTGTAGTATCAACAAGAGCATGTTGGTCAAAAATTTAAAAGAGAAGTCCTGTAGCATTATGGACTTATGGAATGCTGTTATTCATGCTGTAATGAGGAAGGGAGACTAAAATCAAATGAGATTTCTTATAATATGCTCATTTATGCTAGAATGGTCCCTAGTACATATCATTTTAAAATAGGAAAAAGTTGTAAAGTAAGAAAAAGAGTAAAAAAAAAGTGCTAACAAAAAGTTTTGAGTAATAAGAATTGCATTGAAAGGGAAACAAACTTTTGCAGGACATAATTGCAGAGATTTAAAAATGAAAGTATTAATTGGAAATATCTGTTCTTTCAAAGCATTTGTTGTAAAATTTCAAGTTTATCTTAACTTAACCCAGATATTGATAGCAACTATTAATAATGTTTTAAAGCATTTTTTGGTTAATAAATTAGGTTTATTTACAGTAAAAATTATATTGTATTCATATTCAGTAACGTAAGTTGACATACATTATCCTAGAATTTTTCCTAAAATTGACTGGAAAACTTGGAAATGTCAGGGAGTTTCATTCTGGAACTTCTGTGGCATCCCTGACCTCAATATTTACAGTAGAATTCACCGATGCCGATAGAGATAGAGCTTGTACGCCAACTGAATGTTGTTTCTTTTGCAAAGCTTGCATGTTCTTTCTTGCTGCCTGCTTGTATGTTGGTTATTTTACGTTGCTTGAATGTTCCTCTTACACGATTCTGGCCATGTAAAAGAAGCAAGTATACAGTGAAATAGGAAGCCATTTGCACAAGATTAGACTGTTTGCCCCATTGTCTTGACTTTTTGTTTTTCAAGCAATTAAGCGTACTACAGTAGAGTACCTTAATGACGCCGACCTGTATAACGCAATTCTATCATATTCTCTTTTCAGAAGTAAACAATAAGTTTTGAGGTTTAAAAAATCCCTTTGTTTTGCCTTGCTAACATAAAAATTGTTAGGAAAATTAAATTTTGAATCAGTTTTTCATCTTTCTTTCTTAATTCAAAGCTTTTAAATGAAAATTAGCACTCACAGTCAAATGAAAATACCAGATGGTTCTTGAAAATGCAGCTGTTATGCAAACCATGAAGCTAGCAGAAGTAGTGCAGGATATTTCACTTTCTTGTAATGAAGAAACATATTTTTATGTGAATGATTTATTGTATAATTAGTGCTTTAATACTCACTACAGATGAAACTCTTTCTGAATTGCTAATATATAGATATATTCTGAATATTAGTTTCAAAATTTGTGAATTGAACTATATAACGCCAAAACCTGTATCACGCAAAAGCTTTGGTCCCAAGGTGTGCATTATAACGGTCTTATACTGTATAATCAAGATTTCAAGAAGAAATCTTTATATTTTAGATTATATTTCAGATTAATTTTGATTGTGCCTTTAAAGTGTAACCTTTTCATGTTTTTTTTTTTATTTGCTCAAATAATATGTTAAATTCAAACTTTATTTTTTTACATCGTATTATACGCGGATCATACACCGCCGCTGATTATTCGAAGCTTTGTTTATTTCAGGATGATTTTAGGACCTACGGATTGTAGGTTGCCCGCGGATAATACGCAGGAAAATACAGTATGCAAGAAATTATTTTGAAAACGTACAAAAAGAAAAAAAAAACTTATTTACCAGGGTTTAGATTTGATGTCATGTAGTAAAAAATAAAAACATGTACAATTACTTATCTATTTTGCTGTGTAAATAGGAAAATAATATTTTTGTAAAAGTCTTGATGATAGCCATTTATACTTTGAATTCTTGTTGTAATGATGAAAAACATTTTTTAAATTTATTACTAATCTATTGTTCTTAAAGCACATTTTTTTAAGCATTGAATTTGTGGCATTTTATGTGCAGATTTCCTAAACCGCATCACATATAATACCATGTCTCACAGCAAAACATTTAGTATTATATATTAAGTATTATATAAATTGTTTAAATTTAAAGAAAAGATTTACTTCAGGAAAAGCGATCTGGCAAACCTTTTTACCTTAAACCTAAAACTAATATTCCTAATTATACCACTCAAAATCAGTCCTTTTCTCTGAAATTGTTTTCAGCAACATCTAGTATGTCAACTTGATGTGTAGCTGCTTTGTTTCTGTAGGTAGGAAAGCAGCACGATGTTTTCTAGTGTTACGGCCTTTTATACCATTGGGTCTCAGGGAGGGCCAGTGGGAGTAGGAAAGGTACGTTCTGACTAGAATCGCTTGACTAGTTATTTATTTGAGTCAAACTTTGAAATTAAGTTGTGCTCTTAGTGTATAATAAGAATTGTAGGTACTGATTTTGTTCAGCAATTTAAGCTTTGCAAGATATCTGCCTATATGTAAGGCCATTTTCAGAGTATTTTCGAAATATTGTTTACTTAATGAAAAAACAGGTGTTTTTTGTCGTAAGGTGTTTTTTGGACGTAATGGCTACAGCTCACTAAGTAGAAGGGGGAAAACCTATTATGGTCATTCAAGAACCGTACGGCATAGTTTGAAACAATTTCCAGCTTTCTACCAATTACTTCGATTATTCGATTGTTTTTTTACTCCCTAACACTGGCCTGTTAGGAAAAAGATGAAAAGTGCCAAATTTTGCTCTTCTGCAGAGAAAAAAAACCTGTCTCGGGAATTTTTTTTTTTTCAAATAATAATAATAACAATAATAAATAACATGTTTTGTGTACAGAATATTGGCACATATTACCTACCTAATTTCTTTAAAACCAAAAATGAGTTGGCATGGCCCATTTGTTGATTTAATATGGAATGTCCCAGTAGCATACATTTATTTCTTTAAAGTTGTCGTGACTGAATTTTGAATTTTTATATTTCAACTAGAGAGATGAAGATGAAACACATTGAGGTGTTTAGAAAGATATTTGAGCTTATTCATTAACCTCCGACATTTTATGAGTTTTCTAAATCTTTTTCCTAATTTTAGCTTTTTTGCTAAAGAAATTATGGCTGAGCTCATAAGTTCTTTAGCTTTCTTTGCATGACTGTGTATACAAATTTTGCGATATTTTATATTCTCCATACTTTTCCCTATGTAGCAAACATCTACGAGTGTTACCCAAGTTCGATTATCTTCACAACCTAGACAACACCAACAGTTTAGGCTTAGATCATTGCCTAGTCCATCATCACAAGGAAATAGAAATATACCTTTTCCATCAGCTTCTGATGTTAGTTATTCTGCTGTTTCACCTGCTATGGTACTTCAATCTCAAACTTCACAGCAACAAAGAGCTCAAAGAACAGCATCCGTTTCATGTGAGTATTCATCTGTAAGCTATTTCATCTTCTTTTCCAGGTTTTGAACTCTCTGTATTTTCAAGTTGCAGCCTATTATGCTTTGGTTCATAAATACTCCTTTTGTCTGAAATTAGAGGTTCACCAGCCATTTTCTATGTTAATTTCCTTTAGCTTTTGGAATTATTTATCTTATGTTTTATTTCTGTTAAGTTGGAAGTAAAATGGCCCATTTCACAAAGGGCATATCACATGTAAACACAGAGCTCATTTTCGTTCTACTTTGGAGTAAAAAAAAATGTTATGTTTTAGCTTGAATCTCTTTTAGATTTTAAAAATTTGCTTCGATTTCAGGAATATTATGTTAATAAATTAAGCCTATATAAAAGTACCGTATTTTTGGGAATAAGCGCTGCACCCGGTGTAAGCGCCGCATCGTAATATATTCTCAAAGAAAAAATTTTTAATTTATGCGCCGCACTTTCCAGAAGCGTGCACCCAACATTAAACCACTTTAAAAACAGCTTATTTTATGCAAGAAACGGTAATATATAGTTAAGAAATGGTTCAAAATAGTGTGAGAGGTGTTTACAAATGCCTAAAATTTTTTAGTGTGTTTCTAAAAATCCGAATTTATACATTTTTCTACTACGCTAAATTTCAACTTTTGCGAGAGGAGTAGTGGAATGCATTCCTCCCGCAAGTCGGAACTTGACTGTATTTTAATTTTCAACACGGCCGCTCCTCCAACTTCAAGCGCTTTGATATGAACCATTTCAAAGTCTACTTTTCACTTCAGCGTGTTAAAGCAGAGAGAGGGAGAGAGAAATTATTGGTAACATACCGTCAGCAGATTCGCGAAGGAGAGGGGGGGACGTGGGGGAATGCCAGAAGCTAGGTTTGAAGAGGAATGGTTGTTTTTGAAACAGCAATTAAAAGAGAAAGCATCATCGAAAAGTTTATGAAACAGTAAAAGCTTTAACTGGAATTTTTGCAAAAATAAATTCAAAATTAAACCCTCATTTCGTACCGGATCACCCCACATCAACCCCGTATATCTCTCACATTTTTACCGGATAACTGCCCAGATATCCTGCAAAAAACTGTCGGATATCCGGATCCGGAGTGGCTTGCCGGATCGGATACCTCATAGTTCCGGACAGTTAAAAAATAGGCTGGATACCGGATATCCGGTGCATCCCTAGCTTAAAATGACCATCAAAGCTCGAAAAAGTTTAGATTGGGTTTAGTTTTTTATTGATTTTTATAGAATATAGCCAGTTGGCACCACAAAGTTTCAAAATGCTCCTCAAATTGTTTCTCCAAGGTTAGCCACACTGATAATGTCATTTTGTAATCATGGTGTCCAGTGATTCAGCTTGTATTAAGTGTTTAATTATGTGGAAGTTTTATAGCATTAGATGTCACATTATAAAGTTTTAATTTCACCTGATTTGTGGGCTATTGGAAATTGAAAGCGATAAATGGAATTGATAGATCTGTTAAAATCTTAAATAAATGCGAGCTTATTTTATTTATTTATTTGTTAGCATTTCTACTAGTAAAAAAAAATTATCTATTAATGCGTAAAAGACAGTATAGTATCAATATAATTTTTCGTAATGTAAAAATTATATATACAGTAGTCTCGAAAATGCAAGGTAATTGGGGCTCACTCCACCTCCGATTACTGAAAATTTGGATTATTCGAAAAATTCTTCTGGATTAAAATTGAACACTTTCCGATGACGTAAGGAGCACCTTTTACTTACTTGTACTAAAAAGAGGAAGTATTGTCTTCAAAAAAAATATTAATCACTGAAGCTTCCGCTTACTTTTGGGTCCCCCCTCGTATATTCAAATTTTAAGTCTTGGAATTTTTCCTCTTTTTGGACTTCGGGCTGTTTTTATCCCTGTTTGTGAGTCCTCTGGTGAATATGCAAAATCAGGAGCAATTCAATCATAAAAAAGTGAAACATTAGGTTTCAAAACTTAGGATAGCCTTAAAACCATGTTAGATATACATATATATTTTGAAATTTTTTGCATTTCAATGTTGTTAAAAAAGTTAAGTTTTCCCCCCGACTAATGCGGAAACCATTTGAAATTGAGTTACCTTGTGTACATAAGTAAATATTTTAATTTTTTTTTAATAGTTAAATTGCTGTATTCATATATCTTGGAGAGTAACAAATTTCTTACAATTATCATGTTAACTGGTTACTGGAAGTAAAGTATTTATTTGTTTTAGATTTCCTAAAATATTTCCCTGTAGATAATTTCATGTACTATTTTTCCTAAAAGAAAGAGCATCTTTTCAAAATATATTTTTAATTAACAGCTTAAAACGTTTTAAACACTGCATTTTATTTAAGATGCAATGGTTTTCAAGTACGGCAAAGCAAGGAAACCATTGTCATTGGAAACATAAACTAGGGAAATTTGGGGAACTTAATCAGAAAAAAGTCAGGGAACTTTTTTTCACAGTTTGTCGTCACCCTGTTGCAGGAACGTCCCCTGAAAAACTGCCAATGCTGAAGTTTGAAGTGCCCTATTATTGAAAATATTTGTGTTGCTTGGGGAAGGAGGAACATTTCTTCGCATCTCTTCCAAAAATAATGTTTGTAACTTGAAATCTTTAAACTTTTGTTTGGTTTGGCTGTGTTTGGTGAGGTAAAAGTAAGACTCTTTGAAAACATACGAAACTAAAATGTTAAAACACAAATTTGGGCTCTCTTTTGTGAACTTAAGGGAGAGGGAGAGGGGATACATTTTTAGACTCTCTTTGGAAATGTTGGGAAAGTTGTAAATTAATTTTAAATGGAGAAAAATATTCTTTTTGTTTGTCTTTTTTTCAGTGTTACTAAATAAATCAAACAACTTAAGTAACTTAATATTTTCCTTTACCCTTACATGCCCGTCTAGGCATGCAATTATTATAATTTTTTAATAAAGTATTGGTAATTTTAATGACGACTTATTATGTACTATTTATTTAAATGTTTTTTTTTATGTTTTATATTGAAATAATTCTTGATTCAGATGTAAAACTTTTCAATTAGTTTTTTGTCTGATTAATGCTATATGACACTTCAAATATTTTTGTTATAATACAATAAAAAAACTGAACACATAAAATTTTATTCGGGTATGTATTTTTTAAGCAAACATGCTCGGCGAAGCATGTCAAATTTTAAAGATTTTTCCAGCTCATTTCAGAGCTGGAAAAATAGATAGTTGCTCCAAATTGATGCAAAATTTAAATTTTAGCAGCTGCAAGCTGCTCGAAATTTGCGATTTTACTGCTCCAGGCTGTTCCAAACTCACCATTTTGCTGCTCTAAACTCACCATTTTCCTGCTCCAGATTGCTCCAAATTTGCATTTTACTGCTCCAAACTCACCATTTTCCTGCTCCTAAGATTGCTCCAAAAGCAAGTTTTGGTCAGCATGTCCCTGCATAAGAGCAATTCTGGAAGTTTTATTTAGGCAGAGGAAAGTCTGGGAAAATGATTTGGTTCTTCCTGTGGCCACCCTGTGAAACTGTTGTTTTTATATTAATACTCAAATTTGATAGTACTTGTCAGAGGGACCCCAAAGCTTTCCTCTCCCTCTCTTGCTATTGGCACCCATGTTGTGGACAAGACACTTATTTGAGCCCTTCTCCGGAGTCTCTAAATTGTGTTATTTTGATTTTGTACAAATATTTTTTTCCCTTGACTTCCAATTAAATATTTTTCGATCTAAGTAACAAAACCAATGATTACGGGCATTTTTACATTTATTGGTATTTAAAAATTGTCCTTTTTATGATCGCAATTTATTTTATAAGGGGTTTGTTTTGCATTTGCAACTTTTTACCATTCGAAATTCCCTGAAAAATAATCGTTTAAGGATACAAATTTTCTGATTAGTAAAAATACCAAAGCACACATTTGCTCTCATTTAATTATATATTGCCTAATGGACATTTGTATTATATTTTTAAAAAATTTAATATTTCTTTTTGTTGTATGCTTATATGTTTATGTTAAAAAATAGGTCCAGTGAAATTTTGTGAGGAGCAAAAGTGCCTACCATTTTTTGTAACTTTGTCAGCCAGTGGCTACTGTTCAGAATTCCTAGACTAGAGCTTTACTCTTAAGTTAATATAATTTCTTAAACTTAAACAAGTTCTATTAACACATCTTAGTATAATGATATCCAGTAAAATTGTGAAAACTAGAATTAACTGAAGAAAGCTATTTAAAATAAATTGGATTCTTTAGATTTTATCAGTCTTGTATTTGAATCATTCAGAAGATATTAAATATATTCTCCCTTTTCAATGTGACTGCACAAGATGCCTTTGTCTTTTGCAGATCTCCTTAAAAAGATTGCATTTTAAAAGCAAAAAAATTCACCCTGCGATGCAAACTGTACTCTAGGGATGCTATGTTTTGGTTAGTTTTGTTTGTTATAATTTTTTTTCACTAAGATCCTTTGAGATCATTTAAAGGTATATAAAATGGAATTATTAGGTGTTAGCTACTCTTTTAATGAAATTTTTGGAACCCTACATAAGATAGAATAAATATCTGTTCATTGTTTATTTTACTACTTTCACCTCATTTTATGATTTTTTTTTCCAGCACGTATTTCAACTTCTCAGAGTCCTTCAAACTTTATTAGTGGTGAATCTGCGTTGTCTCCTCAATCTTTGCCTTCTCCAAACTTGATACAGTCTGCTACATCAACTGCTACTACTTTCATGTCTTCGGCATCACCTGGACTTCCAATTACGTACACAGTTTCTCCAAGTAATCAACAATTTACTTTTGATCGCCAAAATATTCAGGTTTTTGCAAGTAACTCTGACAGGTAATTCAATAAATTATATTTTTACACTTTCAGTTCTAAGTTTCATTAATATTCGACAATCTTAAAAACAGGGTTCGCCAATATATATCCGATATTTATTTTGAAAATATCATGATATTTTGCTATTTTCGATATTTATTTTTTCAACATAAAAAGTATATCAATCATAGTAATACTGTTCATTTATTGTTAAAAATAACCAAAAAGTTATGTACTATATTTTTATGATGAATTACACATAGTTAATATAACAAAATAATTTTATGTTTCTTTTTTACTTGTATTTTACATTCATAAAATTATAAGTAATGTAACAATTTTAATTCATATTAAAAGCGCCTAATTAAATGTTTATCATTGCTCAGCAAAAAAAAAAAAAGAAAATGTCTTATGACTCAGCACCGACTAATGCATATTATTTATTTCTGAATCATATAACTGTTAAAGTAGTTTACAGAAGAAAAAAGAGTGAAACAGCTAATGCTACATTAAGCCCATTAAAGTTAATAGAAATTTAAAATGAAATATTAGATATAAATCATGAAAGAAACATTAGTTTTAAGTCTGCATATTGTAATTATTAGAGACGTACCGAGTAGCACTTTGGCCGAGTACCGAGTTACCGAGAACCAAGTTCCAATTATGTTTTAAGGAGAACCACTGACACGCATGTGACGAATTTTGAACTCATTAGAATAGTAGTAGTACAGACCTCCATGTCCAAATAATATTTTTTTAAAACAAAATTCCAGCTGAAATTCAATTACGCATTATTTAAAAGGCTTTATTTGTGTCAATAATTTTACAAATAAGTTATTTTTTAAGGTAAAAACAAACAAATACATAAAACGTAGGATTAATCCAGTTGGAATTAAAACAAATTATATCCATCTATACTTCTCGTCTGCCAAACATAAATAATTTTTAAAAGCAAATGAAACGTTAAAAGCACAAATGTGCAGGAGCACTACAGACACGTGTTCCTGCATCACAAGGAACATCTTTTTCAGTGCATAAAATGGGACCTAACGAATGTAAAAAAAATATCCAACGTCTGTCGGATATGTCTTTAAATCCTTAAGCTCACGTTTTGTGCATTGAAAAAAGCATTCCTTGTAATGCAAAACACATGTCTGCAGTGTTCCTGCTCATTTGTTCTTTTAACGTTGTTTTATTTTTTAAGAAAAGGTATTTTTATGCTTCAAAAATCCATTCAGTAACAAAAATTTCATATTTTCTGTACTTACCTTTTTTGCCCCATTTTTAATAAATAAGTGTCGTTAACTTTGGGGCATTAAAATATAAGATTTATTCCATTTAAGCATCACAAACTTCATTATTCTCAAAATTTGAATTTGGCTTTTAAATTTGAATTGTAAATGATTGCAGTATATTATATGCTTGTACTTTTTTTATGAATTCTAAAATCTGCTTTGAACAATATTAAATTTTTTTACAACAACTCGGTATTGGCCAAGTACCTGATCAAAATTTGGTCGAGTACTCGGTACGTCTCTAGTCTAAAACATTAGTAATTTAATGCCAATATATATTACAGTTTAAACAAAAACAATACATATAGCAGCTTTACGATAAAACATAATATGAAAACAAGAAAGTTATTATGTTATAGAAGATTATGTAATGAAGTATGGAAAATCGGAAAATATTACAAAATTGAGACATTAACTTTAAAAATATGAAATATAATATACAGCATGGTTGTAAAATAACGTGAGGTGTACAGAGCCCTCTAGCGAGTGAAGTATTGGACGAAACATTGCCGAATTTCATGGGTGTACATAGCAGACCATGGAACTTCGATTTCTGCAATAAAAAAAATAGAACAAAAATTCACCACCAAGGGGATTTTGGTGCTGCATAAGTGTATTACTTGCGAATACTGAAGAATTAAATGCTGAAAAATTCAGCACACTTCAAGTTTTTAACTACAAATGTTTGTTACTTTCAAATAAGGTTCAATAAAGCCAACAAGAAATTTCAGTTTGTAACAAAAGAATAATACCAAAAGTCATCACGAAGAAATTTTGGCGCGGGAGCAAGGATTTCTTCTTGAATAATATTCATATAAGATGGTGCACCAACCCCACGTTGAACTTTAGGTACTGAGTGTATGGCGACAACATTTCTTTGATAGCAGATTTATTAGTCATGCATTTCCTATGGTATGGCCACTGTGGACACCCAATCTTTCACCTTGCCATGTTCCACCCTGCAGATTTCTTAATGGTTTTGTGTTTCTATGACATGCTCCCGATGTCTAAACTTTGAAAACTCTAACATTGTAGGTAGGAGAAATTAATCCCCCCCCCCCCCCCCGCCGATGTGTGGAAAAAATTGTGCATTGTGTGCAGTATATGGAAAGTACCTCGATATTGGTCATATTGAACCTCATTTGTTAGTAAAAGTCATATTTTGGGAATAAAATTGGTGCATATTTTGGCAGTTAGATTTTAATTTTTCAATATTCACAATAATACACCTTTTCAACACCAAAATTTCCCCTGGTGACTATTTTTTGTGCTAATTTTTTTTTCTTTCAAAAATCGAAAACCAAAATCCCACGGTCTATGAAATTGGGCAATGTTTCGTCCAATACTTCACTCGCTAGAGTTCAATGTTGGAAATCCCAAAATAAGGATGCAGAGGCAGTGGACTTGTAACACAGAACATTATTTATTTAACAAAACACGGACATCACACAAACAGATACGTTACTAGATTGCAACTCGCTGCAACTGAACATTCACTACGCCACAGCGTATGTAACTTGGAGATGACGTCACATGCGAGTCAATCACAGTTATAGTTATAATGTTTCGGAGGACCTAATTCACCGCAAGAACAATTAGCAGAATCAAAAAGGGAAAATCTGTAAAGTTATTTTGGAAATGATCCATGAACTGAAAGGAAACTAACTCAAATCTACTTTTAATACATGGAGAAAAACAAACAGTGGGGCAAGAATTCAAAGACTACGTCCAGTATCTTCTTCATTCTATCTAAATTGTCAGGTAATTAATGTTTGTTTGATATGAATGAAGATTTTAAAAGTGGAATAGATGAAGAGGATGGAAACTGGTGGGTCATCAGCTGCAGCTCTTGCTAAGGGATCAGCCTGTTTGTTGCGGACGTCCCCAGAATGTCCTTTAAACCATTGAATTGAGACAGAATTACCTTAATTCTTTTGATTTTTCAGATAACCTTAACAAGGAGAATGAATCTAGCTCGATGTTTTTAATGTTTATTTAGAGAGACGAATTTTTGTCATCATGGTTACAAATCGTTTGTGATCATTCAGAGCTTAACTCAAGCAGATTTTATATTAAAAAACAGGAGTTTTTTTTGTGTAAAGTCACGTGTGTGTGTGTTTTTTTTTTTTGTGTTTTTTTTTTTCACTCATATAAATGAATTGAAATAGCAAAACTTCATCTGTATACAAAGTTTCAGTATTGTTAATTTCCATCATTTAAGATTGATAAGAAATAAAAAAAAATTCCATAACGTATATGCTGTAAATATAAAATGGAAGACGTCAAAATTCAAATGCATTCAGGAGACTGAATGCTGTTTTTTTTTTTTTTTTCTTTCTTTTTTTAAAATTGAGATATGAGATTTTTATTCTAAGCCATCGATACATTTGGTGCATTATAACATTATACCATGAGGCATGTTCAATACAATTTAAATAAATTTTATCTAGATTAACTCCTATTGCACAAGTTTCTTCAGATGCAGTAAGACAGGAAATGTGTGCCGGTGTTGGTCCTAGACAGCAAAATCAACAACTATCTCAGCCCTCTAGCATTGTAAGTATTTTTATTTAGTATGTTATATAGATCGATTTTATGATTTTAATTTGTTAGTGTCGTTCAAAATTTGGTAGGTTCTCGTCTCTCTCTCTCTCTTTTTTTTTCGCTGTTATGTTCACTGTTTATGTTAAAACATCAGGGTGGCGACAGATCAGGGAGATCAGGGAAAAGTCAGGGAACTTTATTAATCAGGGAAAAGTCAGGGAAATATCAGGGAATTTTGAAAAAATAACAAAAAATCAGGGAAAATTTATTTTATGAAGAAATTTTTTTTTTTTTTTGCTTTACAAAATTAAGTACTCTAATTCCCTACGCATTTTCTGCCAATGATCTGTTAAAAAAAAAAGTAAAATTAATGAGGTGTGATTATACACTGCCGCATATTTGTGCATCTTTTTTCCTCAACGTCAAAGTATTGAATCTTACTTATTAACCAAAGGATGAACTTCCTAAGATAACTTCTGTGTCTGTTAGGTTGTTTATTTTACCTAGCTTGAAATTTCCTTTTACGCTTTCAATGCTACGTAAAATATACAACCATACAGGCAAAGAGGAAGCCTTCATTAATGCCTTAGCTTCTTTGCCTTTATTCCGTTGTCTTGAAGTGATTAGCGTACTGTAATCACGATCTCAAGAAGAAATCTTTGGTTTTTGAATTAATACTATAAAAGCTTAAAAGTTATCACTTCTTTGCATTTTCAATTTAATTGCTAAAACTGAACTTTCAATAAAAAAAAACTTTGTTTTTTGCAGTTATACTATTTGTTGCCACCGCAGATTATAAAGGTTTTCTTTTCTTCAGACTTAAGTGATTCTTTAATTTTATAACCAAGTTGTATTCTTTTATATGTTTTAAAATTAACTAATTGCTTTTTTTTTCTTTTTTTTTTCTTGCATTTCAAAGTTTTTTGTTACAAAAGCAATCTAAGATTTTTTTTTTTTTCATTACATACTGAAAGGATTTTAAATAGAGTTAACTTGTGTACTTAAGAAATTTTTTTTATATTGTTAAAATGCTGTATTCATTCATTAAAACCTATGTTCTTGATTAGAGAAAAGCTCCCTATGAATAGATGTCAAATGGTTTCATCTGTTTTGCATACATATTCTATTTTTCACTATTACTTGTTATTCTTGCAACAGTTATTATACTGTTTGAAAACTTAGTTCAAAATGACTTTAATTACTTTTTAATTCTATCTTAAATACACATATGTTTTTAAGAGTAATTTTAATAGTTTCTTAAAATTCTCATGCTAAGTGGTTTCTGGAGGTGAAGTATTTTTTTTTTTTTTAATTTTCTATAATCTTTCCATTGTAGAAAAATGTAATGTACTGTTTTGTAGGTTCCCCCCTCCCCTCCCAAAAGATTGACTTGATATATTTTTTTAACCATTTTATTAAAAAAAGCAACATCTTTTGAAAATATATCTTCAGTTCAACAACTTTACACAGCTTAAAACGTTAAAAATACTGCATTTTATACAGATATACAATGGATTTCAAGTAGAGCAAAGAAAGAAAACCATTATCATTGGTAACGTAAATCAGGGAAATTTGGTGAATTTAATCGGGGAAATCAGGGAAAAGTCAGGGAACTTTTTTTCACAGTTCTTGTCGCCACCCTGAACATGCAGTTACAGCATAAATTTTGCAATTTTCTTTTGAAAATACTACTAATTCATCCAACACAAATTTCATTATTAAATGGATGCCTCAATTGCCAAATTGATTTTCTCCACTTTAAAAAAAAAAAAAAACTCAATTCTGCTTTAATAGTGCTTTATCAATGCTTAACATGTGAATTTATATTTAAGTTTTTGTTCAGTACATTTCTGACCCTGTGATGGCAGAAAATGTGGCACGAGGGCCTATTCACTCCTATGGATAACACCATCTTCTTCATAACTTTTCTCTACTTTTTGTTTTATGGAGTTAATCGATTTGGCAAGTGAGGTATCCAAATATCTCATGGTTTTTCAGGGTGGCGACACATCAGGGAAAAGTCGGGGAACTTTATTGATCAGGAAAATATCAAAAAATTTCGAAAAAATAAAAATTCAGGAAAAATTGATCAAATAATCTGTTTTTTTTTTAAATTTGCGTTGCAAAATTAAATACCCTTTTTTCCTGTGCATTTTCCGCCAAAAGTAAAATTAGTGATGTGCCATTATACACTGATTCATATTTGTGCACCTTTTTTCCTCAAGGTCAAATTATTGAATCTTGTTATTTATTAACCACAGGATGAACTTCCTAAGCTTCAGTATATGTAAAGTTGTTTATTTTACTTAGCTTGAAATTTTCTGCCACTCACTCCATGCTACCCAAAATAAACAACCCTAAAGGTAAAGAAGAAGCCTAGGGTGGTTCAAGAATACATGTAAAAAAAAAAGTTTCTCCTAGATACCAGGACAATCAATATTTTTAGACTTGTGGATAGCAATATACTGGAAGAATTTTAGCTTCCTATTTCAACTGAAAGAGGATGCTCAACACCCTCCCCCAAACTTCATCAGTATGGGAAGGGGGATTAAAAAATACATTGAAATGAAGGAATGCTACATATTATGATATACACAAGTATTAGGCATATACATTGCAATAATATATTTACAAAAAAAAAAAAAAAAAAACAGCTCTGGGGAAATTAAATGTTTGAAAATTTGTGACATTTTGTATGGTACTGCTAATGTTAAATTGAGGGCTCATTGAGCACGTCTTAAAATTTGAGTAAGAAGCTAAAACATTTACAGCATAATGCTATTAGTAAGTCTAAAAAAGATAGGGGTTGTCCTGGACTCTAGCCCTTTTTTTTTTTTAACTACCCTAAGGAAGCCGTCATTAATGGCTTGGCTCCTTTGCTTTTACTCATTGTCTTGAAGTTATTAGCATACTGCAATCACAATTTCAAGAAAAAATCATTGTTTTTCTAAATTGATACTGCCAAAAGCTTAAAAGCTGTTAGGTGTTTTCAGATCAATTGCTAAAATGAATGAATGTTAAATGAAAATCAACTTTTTGTTTTTTGCCATCGTATTATTCGTTGTCACCTTCTTCAAGTTATACAAAGGGTGTGTGGGGGGTTTTTTTTTTTTTTTTCTTCTTTTTTCCAGACTTTGAATTTTTTTTTAAAACCAAGTTATGTACTGTATATTTTGAAATTAGTAATTGTTTTTTTCATTTCAATGTTGTTCGTTACAAGAGATTTTTCCTTAAAATGCTGTATTCCTTCATTAAAAACCTAAGTTCTTGATTAGAGAATTGCTCAATATGACTGGTGTTAAAAGGTTTTAATTTGTTTTACATAAATATTTCTATTATTTACGTAATTAAAACTGCATTACTGCTATACTTTCGCTATTACTTGTTATTCTCCCAGCAACAATTATACTGCTTGATATTTCAGTTCAAATTTATTTCCAAATAAACTTTTTAGCTTTATCTAATTAGATATGTCTTTAAGAGTGGTTTTAATAATTGCTTCGAGTTCTTATGTTAACTGGTTACTGGAAGTAGAGTTTGTTTTAGATTTCCAATAATATTTGAGTGAAAATTTTTTCGCGAATACAATACTTCCTTTTTGTAAAAGGAAGTAAAAATGGTTCATAATATTTTTTTTTCTCCATTGTGATTTTACTGATTTTAAATCAGTACTACAAAGTAGAGATGGGATGAAGCTTCGGCCTGGTCGAATCTTGAACTGCTTCGTCCTGTAATAATTTATGTTGAGATTCAGAACATTCATTTTTACATTATAATTAGAGACGTACGGAGTAGCACTTTGGCCGAGTACTTTTTACGTTGTTTTATTTGCTTTTATTTTTTAAGAAAATTTATTTTTATATTTCTTATAAATATTTTTTGTAGCAAAAATCCATTTAATAATATAAAAATTTCACATTTTCTATATTTACCTTTTCTGCTTCATTTTTAATAAATAAGTTTCATTAACTTTGGGTATTAAAATAAAGATTTACTCCATTGAAGCATAACAAACTTCATTATTCTCAAAATTTAGATTTGACTTGTAAATTTGAATTGTAAATGATTACAGTATATTATGTGCTTGCACTTTTTTATTAATTGTAAAATCAAATCTGCTTTGAATTTTTTACAACTTCTCGGCATGGGCCGAGTACCTGATCAAAATTTAGCCGAGCACCGAGTCCTTGGCAAATTGGCCGAGTAGGCCGAGTACTCGGTACATCTCTAATATTGTCATTTTAGTTATACACAACTGTACCATACAGCAAAATATAGAGGAGAATTATATTTAATTAAAAAGTTTGCGTGCTGAACCCTTGGAACCAAAAACTACAATAATTGTAGTATATTCTATTTAAAGTTGAATGTTGCCAAGAAATAAAAAACATTAAATTAAAATTAGTTAATAACCAGCTGCATTACCAGGCTTTGCACGGTTTACCTAGAAGATAAAAGTTATGTCAAGTGACGCATGTTCAACCATCAGGCTTCTATTAGAGAAAAAAAAATACTACAAAATTTCCCCTCAAAATAATCATTCTTTAAGAAAAAAAACGACAGATAAAAAATATATTTATGCCCCTCTCCCCAGAGTGAGTGGTACACACAAGGGTTTTTCAAAAGGAGGAGAGAGGGGGTTGAGAATCAAAAGTTTGTCATTTTCAAACCATACTCCAACATGCATCAAAAAATATTTTTTTTTAATCAATTGTCGGGAACCAAAAACATTTTTTTTTTTTGAAAAAAATGCATTAGCATTAATTAATAAAATTAACTGATTAATAAAAAATACTTTATTAAAATACCAGAAAGTACAAGAATGAATGCATTTACTTTTCTCAAAATTCAAAACGTGTCCTGAACAGACTTGAAACTATACATAACCAAGCACTCTGATTAATAACAGAAGCCGTTAAATCAACACCACTAGATGCATTCTTTTTATTTACTAACTAGCTGCATTGCCCGGCTTTGCACGGTCTACCTCGAAAATAAAAGTTCTGACAAGTGACGCATGTTCAACAATCAGAGGAGAAAAACTAAAATTTTCCGGTTGAAATAATCATTCTCAAAGAAAGAAAACTCAAATCAAAAATTCCCGAATAAATTAAACGCAAGCTACTAAAATCCTTTTTAAAAAAAGAGAGAAATCCCTAAATAATAATCAAATGGGGAAATTTTTACCTCAAAATAAGAACAAAAAATTTTTTAGTCACTGCCGAGAAAAAGATGTGCCAACCTTCTGAACGCTAATTTAAAATGAGATCGCGCAAATGATAATTTTTCGATATGAAATTAGAGTTCTATTAGGCTTAAAAGTGATTTCTAATCTTTTGCCGGAGATTTTACACTCTCTTTTTGGAATTCAAAGAAAATGAGTGAACACTCTGGGTGTTTTTCGCTATTTTTCGAATGGCACCAAAATCAAAGAAATCGGATAATTATTTCGGATGGAAAGAGCCATTTAATGACATTTTTGGCCTTTAAAATTAAAATTCGAATGGTTCTGTTCTTTTCCGGCATTTGAAAAAAACCCCACGTTTCTTCTCAGGTGCCCAGTACCTCCCTGCCAAATTAGGTCCAGATCTGACGAAAACTGGATTTGTTTAGAGAACATACACACACATATAAATATATTCTGTTTTATTTATATGGATTAAGATTATATGAACAATTTTAGTTGCTTCAAAATGAAGCATTTAAAATATTGCATTCTTGAAACATTTGTAGCTTTAAAACTTACAAAAATATAAAAAAAGTATCACAGTTTTTAATATCTACCGATAACAGATATCGTAGCAATGAGAACCCTTAAGGAATTTCTTTTAAAATTATATTTTATTGTACGGCTTTTTTTGCTATTATCCATCTAGAAATAAATCAATTTATTCTGCTTTTCATATTATTTTTACTGTTTATAAGAAAATGCGAAACAAAAAAAGTAAGTTAAAGAAAGAAATAAAAATACATATACAATAGAGCAAAATATATCAAATAACTCCGCTGCTATAAATAAAATTGAAGTTACTGACATTTTTATATCACTTATTTTGCTATATTTATACAAATACAAATACAAAAGTGACGACCAGCAACAGGCTCTGGGCCCAGCTAGACTGGTCCTAGTCAATTTACAATCCCCAGTAAAGATCAATGGTCCTCTTAAAACTATCTACTCTCTTGCTCATTACCACCTCTTCCGGTAAACTGTTCCAAGGTTCCACTACCCTGCTATAGTAATAATTGTTTTCTAATATCCATGTTAGCCTGAGATTTAAATAGCTTAAAACATTGACCCCTTGTCCTGTTTTCAGTGCTAAACTTCAGCCCCGTAACATCTTTCGTTTTAATAAATTTAAACAACTGAATCATGTCTCCTCGGTCTCTTCTTTGTTCAAGACTACATTTTTAGCCTTCTAAGCCTGGAATCATAGTCTAAGTGAGAAAGTCCATTTATTAGCCTTGTAGCTCGCCTTTGAACCCTTTCCAATACATTAATGTCTTTCTTAAGATAAGGAGACCAAAACTGAACAGCATACTCCAAATGAGGTCTTACCAAACTTCTATATAAGGGCAGAAGAACTTCTTTAGATTTGTTTGAAATAGATCTATTTATAAACCCAAGCATCTTATTGGCCTTGTTACTAGCAATGCTGCACTGTTGGCTAAACTTTAAATCCTGACTTATTAAGACCCCCAGATCAGTAACTTTGTCTGCCTGACTAATGACTGAACCTTGCAAATAATAACTTGTACACTTATTTCCATGCTCTAAATGTAGCACTTGACATTTCCCAACATTAACAGCCATACCCCATTTATCAGCCCACTCCGTAATATGATCTAGATCCTCTTGCAGCTGTTTTGCTTGTTCTTCATTTTCTACAGTCCCCATAACTTTGACATCATCAGCAAAACAATTCATGTTCCCAGAAATATTTTTGTGAATATCGTTCATAAAAACAATGAACAAAACAGGCCCTAACACAAATGATGACGATATGATCAGTGATCAAATGGATATTCGATTTTATGTTAGATGTTCAGTCAACTCTAATAATTTCTTTCATTTTAGGGAAATGCCCTCACTTGCACTACAAAATACCAGGGGAGGGGAGGTCTGTTAAAAAGTAAAGTAGTGTTTTTGGAAATTTGAAACTGCTGCTTGTGAAATAAGTCGAGCTATTCTTCCTTGAAAATAAAAAGTGAAAATATTGTTATTTTATTGCTTCTTTATTAGTATTTTTTCTTGATGCGCTCAACTGGAGAAAAAATTTCTATGTTTATTTGCTTCGCTTTTAATGGAATTCGATTCTCATTTAGTGACTAGGTTTTTATTTTCAGTTATCTTATTGAAACGTTAAGAAAATGCTTATTTGAGGCGGTTTTTGACCATGTTTTTAACCTTTTGAACGCCAACGTTCACGAAAGGGAACATCAAATTAAAAAAAAAAAAAACCTTCATAATAAATTTTGCTTGTGAGGATTTTCAGAAAATATTTTTTCGTAACAAGAGTAGGGTTTTTTTTTTTTTTAACTCTCTTTAGTTTTGATACTGTTCCTACGAAATTCAAAAAAAATCCGTTTCTATCGATTTTCATTGTTAAAACTTTTTTTTTAAAGCTTAGTTAATGCTGATAAAATTTCACAGTAATAATAATGTATAGAAATCATTTTGATGAACAAACACAACTGATAAAAATGAGCTATCCACAAGCTCCTTTCTATGATAGAAAAAGGTTCCTCGTACCCCAGAAACACGTGCTTTTGGGTTACAAGGTTTTTGTAAATTTGTGCCTATGAACTTTGTTTTATCTTCTTTTTTACTTTTCAGCACACAGGTATTTATTTAATTCTTACTCATATTCATTGTTTCATTCTTTTTATTTTTGAGCTGGAAAGCTTTCCGTTTCTTTTTACATCACTAAGGTAAAGTTCTGGTTTTCAAAAAAATGGGGGGGGGGGAGTATAACCTCTTGGTGATTGCTCTGCCTTGTATAAACAGGGGTAGAAGTAGTCTTATATTTCCAAAAAAAGCAACAGAAGTGTCCTATATTTCCTATATTTTTGAAAATTGTCTTATATTTCCTATATTCCCATAGTTTGTTATAAAGATTTATAGAAAATGACTATTGAAAAGCCTTTAGGTTACTTGATTTGCACTTTATCTCACAAGTTAACAAAAGATAATTCAAGACTGCTTAAAAACAAGATACATAAGTATTTTTTAAAAAAAAATTTAATGTCTACCGGCACCAGTCTGTTTAAATTTTGTTGTAAGTGTAGAGTATTTTTGACAATATTTAAAAATTGTTTAAAGATAAAGCTTCAGTTATCCATATTTTATGACAAGCTCTCCAAACTTTTTATAAAGCACTTGGTTAATGAATCTTCACTAACAACAAAATGTGGTGAAGATTCAGCCATTATTAATACAAAAAAAAAATATTTAAAACATTTAAATGAAGGTAATTATGCAGAAAAAAAGATTAATATAAATTTTTGAGGAATGGGGATTTGATGTACTTGGAAAAAGATGAAATGCAGAAAAATGTTAGGCAAAAGCTTTTCCAAAATATAAATAATCAATGATTGTAAATAGTTGTATTAAATGTAAAAAGATTTCACAGATTGTTTAAATTTGTTTTAAAATATTTTTTGTATATAAGGGTCATTCTACAAAAAACGTGATTTTTTAGGTCCATCGTGGTTAGATTCAAAGATATTTATTTTTAAGCACTTTTTTATGAGATTTAGAAAAGTATAACAAATTTTGAAAATGATCAATACAAATTAATGATGTAATAAAAATTTTTAAATGTTTTTTTCACCAGGGTGGCGACAGATCAGGGAAATCAGGGTGATCAGGGAAAAGTCAGGGAACTTTATCACTCACGGAAAAATCAGGGAAATATCAGGGAATTTTGAAAAAATAACAAAAATTCAGGGAAAATTGATCAAATGAAGAAAAAATTCTTTTTTTTCTTTGCAAAATGAAGTACTTTAGTTCCTTACAAATGTTTCACCAATTATTTGTTGTATTAAAATTGAATTTTGACTGAAAATCAAAATTGGTTTTTTGCCATGGTATTATTCGCTGTCACTTCAAATTACACGCAGGTTTTTTTTTTTTTTTTTTTCAGACTTGAAAACTCTTTTATTTTAAAACCATATACATATATTTTTTGAAACTATTACTAATTGTTTTTTTTTTTCATTTCAATGTTGTTTGTTACTAAAGAAATCTATGATTTTTTTTTCGACAATTAATGAAATCATTTGAAATTGAGTTGTGTAAATAAGTAAATATATTTTTATTGTTTTTTAATAGTTAAAATTCTGTATCCATTCATTAAAACCTAAGTTCTTGGTTAGGGAATAGCTCAATATGACTGGTTGTTGGAAGATTTCAATTTGTTTTACATAAATATGTCTATTCTGCCCTGTGCAGGTTAAGGGTAGTAACAGCAGTTTTTTTTACAATTTTTGTCATTCTATGGTACGTTTTCTTTACTGTACATACTCACTTATTTGGTTTACGCTGAGAAAGAGGCGCAAAAAAAGTCTTAATTCTAACATTTTCCTATTGTTAGTACTGAATCCACCACACATTTCTTCACATATCTCGAAAACTAATCTCTGCAGATACTACTGTTTACCTGCAGACGACAGTATTATTTACGTAAGTCCAACTACATTACTTCTATACTTTAACTATCACTTGTTGTTCTTGCAGCAACACTTATACTGCTTGAAAATTCAGTTCAAGATTATTTCCATTTAAATTTTTTAGTTTTATCATGATTAGATATGTCTTCAAGAGTGGTCTTAATAATTTCTTAGAATTCTTATGTTAACTGGTTCCTGGAAGTAAAGTATTTGTTTTAGATTTCCTACAATATTTCTCTGCCGACAATTTTTAATACACTATTTTTACCAAAAAAAAGGGAAGCATCTTATCAAAATATATTTAATTAACAGCATAAATCGTTCTAAACACTGCATTTTATTTAATATGCAATGCTTTTCAGGTAGGGCAAAGAAAGGAAACCATTATTATAAGTAACGTAAATCAGGGAAATTTGGTGAACTTAATCAGGGAAAAGTCAGGGAACTTTTTTTTCCAGTTCCTGTCGCCACCCTGTTCACTGAACGGAGGGATACTTGTATGCCTCTGTTACATGTCCCAACACATTTCTTCCCATGTACTTTTTCATTTATTTACTCAATACAAAAAAATGTAACAGATTTAATAGTGAAATTTAAATCATTTGATGTTTTTTTAATAGGTTAAAAGAGTTGTGTCGTAAAATAAAAAAATATGTTGCATTCATAATCTTTTGAATCACTGTCACAGTATTTCTTGTATCCTCCGTTCAGGATTCAATTAAGTAATAGAATTTCCTATAGACGGCAGTACTGGCAGCTCATTGCAAAGGTTTAGAATCACGAGTTCGCCCTTTTCAACTCTGGATCTTCATAGTGAAGCTAAAGAACTTAGTGTGAAAGAATTTCAGCATTATTCTCTTTGAAGTCAAATAGGTCCCTAACTTTGTGTATCCTCCGTTATTGAGTTAAAAAGGAAAGAACTGTTAATGTACAAAAAAAAAATTTATACTTAAAATTGAATCACTTATTTTAAAGTAAATTCTAAATACCATGTTGCGTTTACCCTAAATCAACACAATGATCATAGCAAAACATAAGTATTTGTATCCTCCGTTACAGTATAGATGTAATACAGGATTTACAGTCAGAAATGGAGCACACAACTTTCTTTAAAAATCCATTTTAAGAAAGATGTGGACATTTTAATCAGTTCAAAATAGTGTTCCTCATACAAGATGCAATGTTTATTTAAATGAAAAGTTTAAAAATAACATTTAAAGTATATATTTACTCTATCTGTTACCCTCCGTTCACATCCAAAATTTTAACTACAAAAGAAAGTTACAAAATAACCAATAAAGAATGTGACTAACTACGTGAGAGTAAAAAGGTGCCTAAAAGGAACAATATAGAGTAACTTTCAAAAAAATTGAAGTTTTTTTTTTTATGAATTCCAACTTCAAAAACCTACGTTTTTGTATAATGATCCATAAGTAAACTTATTTTCTTATTACATTATTCTTTCAGGAACAGGAAACTCATTCTAATTATCATTTTTATTTGGGTTTTGTAAACTGTATGCAGTATGATTCATTGAAATCATTGATAATAATTGATGCAAAAATAATTAAAAAAAATAAACTATGCATTGTTTTTTTTTCATATCAAAATCATTCATAAAACATGTCCTATATTTGTCCTCTATTTTTCGAGGAAAATGTCCACGTATTACAAGTTGACCACTTCTACTCCTGTATAAATTGTCCCCCTCACCCCCCCCCCCCCCCCCCCCAATAATGAATAGCCAGCGGCGCCCATGGACGTTGTAGGACGTTTCTTCAGAGCATCCCGAGTGCATAGTTTCAGAAGGACAATGCACGTGCACATGTTACACATAATGTACAAGCACTCTTTGGTGCATGACAGGTAGCGCTACATTGGTCAGAGACTCCACCATGTGTCTCATTGGGCAGTGGGTACGGAGGAACCTTGGCATCAGATTGATGACTTATAAGATGCCATTCCCCAGCTTGACATTCAGCACCTCTTGGATTTGATGCCAAAATGTGCGCAGGATCTTACAGCTGCACGTTGCAGCTTACACTTGATATTAATTTACGCTTGTTATTTTCATTTCATTGTTCTGTAATTTTAAACTTTTATTTGTAGCACCATGAGTAATATCTGCAATAAATTTGATTCCTTTCCAATGAGTCCTTAAAGTTGCAATTTTCACAAATATGAGTTTTTGGGTCATTTCACGGTAATCAAGACTTTTATGTCAAGTCCGTAACGTGGCCTTTTTTTGCTCTAACTTTTTAATTTACTGTTTGATTAGCATATTATTTTGAACTTTTCCTACCAATACACCAACTTAAATTGAAAAAAATTTGCAAATCAAACACTAAATTAAAAAGTTATGGCAAAGAAAGGTCACTTTTCGGACTTGGACATAAATGTCAATACTGTGAAATGACCCTTTTTAATTTAATCTTTCTGTTTCATGTTCATATGCAAAGTTGAGCATATGTCTTCTGTTAATGCTTTTCTCCACACCCAACGTTTAGTATAGTGCTTTAATTACTACGTTAGAATTTTATTTCACGTTTATTATCGCATTATCTGTGTATTTTCAATTTAAACAGCAAGATTTTTTGTGCATGGGGGAAATAATTTCTTTGTCTTTCAGAATCAAACTTTGTCTTCTAATTCAGTTGCTCAGGTACTCAATGTATCGCTTACCCGAGAAGCTTTAGAAGAACTGGGTTTGTCAATGGAATTACTTCCAGGTATTTGATATATCTCAAATGTGTTTTTTAGTTTCATGTTTGCAGGAGTGGAAAATAGGCACTTATAAAGCCAGGACTGCAACCTGATAGCTTTTTTTACCACTAATAGTCACGAATTGGTCCACATTCCTCTGATTATAACCTCATAATTACATTAAATGATGTCGTTTCTTCTTGAAAATTTCATATTTGTTCAACAGAGTTCCGTGATTCGTTTTTTTAATTGCTGAAGGTGAAAAACTGTCAAATGTATGTATGCTCTAGAATGACTAGTGTATAGTGAAAGTTTTATGAACAGTGGAAATTTTTTAAGTGAATGGAACGGTTCAAAACTGGTTGAGAATCGAGTGTCTGATGAACACCATTCTGACCGGCCTGTTGACGTTTCAGCTTCACTTCAAACTGGAAGAGATGACATTAATCATGCAGACCACCATGTCACAGTGGAAATGATTGCAGAAAAAGTTAAAGTTAGTGTTGGTGAAATTTTCATTTAGAAGAGATGTGATTCTCCAGCAGGGGACTATGCACTCCCTCATGTTGCTGAATTAACCTGTAAAACCATTGATAAAATGAGCTGGCAAGTACAGTCTCATCCCCCTTATAGCCACCCATTATGAATCCTCTTATTTCCATTTGTTTGGTACACTGAAGAAGGCATTTCGTGGGATGAAGATCCAGGATAACGATGATGTCAAAAAACTTTGTGGGAAATTGGCTCCGACATCAAGACAAAATTTTTTGCAGCCACTATAAAAAAAGCTAGTAACCTATTGGGACAGGTGCATAAATGTTGATGTGGTATGCTAAAAAGTGGGAAGGGTCTTTTTTTTTTTTTAAGTTTTTTTTCCCAGGTCAGTTTCTCTTTAAGAGCCATTGTCTGTAAGAATCAGGCAGTTTAAAGCATTTGTGATTGTTGACATTTTTTTTTTTTTAAATTTTCACATATGTTGTTCCTTATCATAAATGTAATGTAAATCCGAAATTTGAGCTTTGTCTGACTCACCGTTTTTGAGAAAACAATTTTTTTTGTTTAGGGGGCGTGGCACATTTTTGCCGGTTTTTCAAATTTGCAGATTTTAATCTGCTTGTTGCTTGAAGTGCCCTTATAATGACATGGATTTTTCAATTCCATATTACTATATGGTCTTGTTAGATACTATTACAGCTGTCAAATCGGTGACACTACGAGTGCGATACCCACAAACTCTGTTTAAAAATGACCGAAAATGAATTTTTTTCTATATTCAAGGCCAATTTTCTCTAAGTGCCTTCATGATGACACCATTTTTAGATCATTTTCTAGCCACACTTACATACATAAAAAATATGTATCAAAATCTGTGTCACTATGAAAGCGCCAGAAGATATTGGAACTTTTATTCAATAAATTTCACAAAAACTCAAATATTTAGAATCTAATTACAACTGTCGCCCTCATAGCAGATATCTGATACTACATTAGGTTGATAACCAACATGTTTGTCTAACATTTGCACACAAAAAATCGGTGTCACTCCTATCATTTTTGGAAATATAATCATTCCAAGTTAGTACGTTATGGTGTTTTTTTTTATATTTATTTATTTAATATTTTCACACCCAGATTTTTTTTTTGAACATATTTATTTTTTATTTAATACAAAGAAGTGTACCTTATAACATAAACAGCTTTGGGCAGCAAGAGAGTCTTTTTCTTAAATAGAAAATGCCCGTTTTGATATAGGTACCAGGTGAATCTATTGTGCATAACATGTCTAGATTATTATACCAATACTCGTTTTGTTTTTCTGGCCAAACAAATTTATTTATTCCAATTGTTCTTGACATGCATTTGACCTAAACTTGCAAATGGTCAACTTGTACTATTTTTCTGGGATACCATGTTTTCCCATGCTTTAGTGCTACAAAATTAGCAGTTTTCAATAAGAGATGAAATTGGTTTGATTTGATTCTTAATGTTTTCTTCGTTTTGGTCTACGTTATCCTCAAATTCAGTTTCAGATTCTGAATGTTCGCTTTCTTCAATATTCTCATTTGATGTATTGAGAATGCACTCATTTTTTTTTTTTTTTTTTTTTGTTTCTTCCATCAAAAAAAAAAAGGATAGGATTTGTTTCATAGTACAATACTCTGAAGCAACGAACAATTTTTCCCCTTTACGAACTGCATTTCTCATCTGTTGTGAACCTTGACAGGGATGTTTTTTCCCAATATTTTCACCAATTGTAAATTGTTCTTATAAATACTCCTTCTGCTTTGAAGTGAACTTGAACTGAGCTCGTAAAGATAGGGCCCATCCAATTTCATTAAATTGAACTTTTGGCAATGCAGGGGTATTTATTAGTTGAAAATTTGAAGCATTTATATAAGATGTTTCTAAGAGCTTCTCTCTATACATCTTTCGTATAAAATCCATTTGCAAGTTGAGGTCAAATGTATGTCAAGAACAATTGGAATAAATAGATTTGTTTGGCCGAAAAAACAAGATGAGTATTGGTATGATAATCTAGACATATTATGCACAATACATCTGCCTGTACCTATATCAAAACGGGCATTTTCTATTCAAGAAAAAGACGCTCTTATTGCCCAAAGCTGATTATGTTAAAAGATACACATTTTTGTATTAAATTAAAAATAAATATGTTCAAAAAAACTATCTGGGGGTGAAAAGATTAAATAAATAAATATTTAAAAACGCCATAACGTACTAACTTCAAACGATTATATTTCCAAAAATAATAGGAGTGACACCGATTTTTTTTGTGCAAATGTTAGACAAACATGTCGTTTATCAACCAAATTTAGTATCAGATCTCTGCTATGAGGGCGACAGTTGTAGTTAGATTTTAAATATTTGTGTTTTTGTGAAATTTATCGAATAAAAGTTACAATATCTTCTGGCGCCCTTATAGTGACATTGATTTTGATACATATTTTTGATGTATGTAAGTGTGGCTAGAAAATGATCTAAAAATATTGGTGTCATCATGAAGGCGCTTTGAGAAAATTGGCCTTGAACATAGAAAAAAATTCATTTTCGGTCATTTTTAAGCGGAGTTTGTGGGCGTCGCCCTCGTAGTGTCACCGATTTGACAGCTGTAACAGTATCTAACAAGACCATATAGTAATATGGAATTAAAAAACCCATGTCATTATAAGGGCGCTTCAAGCAACAAGCACATTAAAATCTGCAAATTTGAAAAACCAGCAAAAATGTGCCACGCCCCCTAAACAAAAAAAAAATTGTTTTCTCAAAAACGGTGAGTCAGACAAAGCTCAAATTTCGGATTTACATTACATTCATGATAAGGAACAACATATGTAAAAATAAAAAAAATTAAAAATCCCAACAATCACAACCTGCCTGATCCTTAAAGACAATGGCTCTTAATTATTGAATGAACCTCGTAAAAGTTGAAATTTGTAAATTATGAAGACTAAAATGGAGGGAAATAGATGTGTTTCTATAATGCGAAATAAATAATGAAATAAATTAGTTTACAAGTACTATGTTTTTAAAATGAATTAAAAAGTATAAAATTTCTCTAAGCTTCATGTAGATTTAAAGCCCTATGCAATTTCAGAGTTTCTTACAGATCGTCTGAAAAATTTGTGATTGTGCGTTTTTAATAGCTATCAAAATACTTGTAAGATTTAAAAGCAAAAGTATGGGGCATGCGCAATAGACAATCGATGCATTTACAATTGAACAATTTTATCGCTGTGTAAATAGTATAAACTAAGGTGTAAATTTTTTCATTTATAATGTTTCTCTACACTTATAGTTAAATATTGTACATGCGCCCCATGAATTTCTTTTTAAAGCTTACAAGTATTTTGATAGTTATTAAAATCTCACAATCACAAATTTTTCAATCTTAAGAAATTCTGAAACTGAATGGTGCTTTAAAAATATATGAAGCTTAGAGAAATTATTTTATACTTTTAGTTCATTTGAAAAATATGGTACTAAAAAACTTTTTTTATTTCATAAATTATTTAAATGTATTTTTGATATTGCAAAAATAAATGCGTTTTATACAACCTACCCAAAAAGTAAGAATAAATAAATAAAATAAAAATAGTAATTTCACTGTGGATTAAAGTTAATATTAAAATGTATCATAAAAGCAAAACTTATTTAATGTTTTATTTGTCATGCATCTTTAATTTTATGCTAATTTAATTAAAAAGCATGAGATTAGTCATCAATATCGATTATTCTGCTAAATTTTTGCAGTCTAAGTAAAGACAAGTTTTGTTTTCTATCTAGTTAAAAATAAATACAGTGAAGCACCGCTTATGTTTCTCTTTAATACATTTTTATCAATTACACGTCTTTTAAATTGGTCCCGGCAGAGTCTAATACATATAAATGAAGAATTATTATACGTTTTTTCATTTATACGCTTTTTTTTATACGGTCCTTCAAAAGCGTACAAATGGTGCTTCACTGTAATTCAGTTTTAATGAAATCTTCTTTACATCTCCTTATTTTTATTAATTTTTTTCCTGCCATGAAACTATCAGGATATTATTTATAAAACTATCAGTATGTGATGTATATTCGACTGTGATTCATTTGTATACACTGCAAATTGTTTTCTACGCTAAAGAATAACATGAACAAAATTTTATTCTTGATTTACAATTACTCATGTGTTAAAGTTAATTATTCCTTTGATTTTTTTTTATTGAAGGTCTATGTATTGAAATTTTTTAATTGTTAAAGATTTTCCATCAATGTTTTCTGTATAGAAAGTTTCACCCATGAAGAAATGAAATTACAATATTTTTCTCTTAGTTATTTAATCATCCGGAAGTATAGATAAATATCATACATTCATTTACAGTTAAATTGCAAAATCTTCATGACTTTTTGAAAATGAAATTATTTTTCATACGAATAGTATCTAATCCAAATAAACTCATTTTAAACTTTAAAAAGAAATTTAAAAAAAAAAGTTTCATTTTTTACAAACCTTGTTTTGCTCTTGTAAAACTTTTATTCCATCTGTTTTATATTTGACTTATAGAAGGTCACAAAATACCAGATTTTTGATTATTAATTATTTACATCTAAAGTAATTAAGATCTGTTATTCATATAGGATTGTTGTAAATGGAAGAAAATTATTGTTTATGATCTTATGCATTTAAAATGTTTTTAAATTTAGGTTCAGACTCTCAACCACCGCAAGCTCTTTATTCTCAAGGATTATTAAATGTTGCCAGCACAATTGAAAGTTCACTACAACCTACGTCAAGCCCTAATGTAAGTTTTAAACCATAAATCCTTAATACATATACAGGGTTTTCCGGTTTGACCTGTAAGACCACTATTTTTGCAACCGTTAGTCCTAGATGCATACTTTCAATTGAAAAAATGTTCAAGATCAGATGCAGAGTTGAAATATTGCAAGTTAGAAGTAAAAAAAAAAAAAAAAAGAACCAAAAAAATACAAAATTTAACTTTTTATATGGACCCTAGGTTCTCTAACTTATATTTTGGGAAATAATCTTCATTGAAAAATATTACTATCACAAAGAAACTTTGATAGTTGTGTGATGAAAAATAAGAGAGGAAATATTAGATTTCGAAGTTTTAAAGGACTATACAAAAAATGAGATTGGAATTTATCGCCCTTTCAGAAGAATGACATATTGTTGAAGGAAAAAAACAAAGTATTGTGAGACTCTGACAATATTTACCTCTGTTTCGGAAAATAAGGAGGGGTAATTGGCTCTAAGTTGAGTTACTTTCTTAGTAGTTTTTCAAAAATATTCCAACTACAATCTGAACCAGTAACGGGTCTATTTTTCACTAAACTCCTCTAAAACAGGTAAACATATTCAAGGTGAAAGCTCAATTAACCAGAGCTGCACTATATTTATATTTTTCATTGCTATTCAAAAACAAATGTAAACATCATGCCATGATTAGCGAAAACACACTACAACATCTCGTACAAATTGAAAAAAAAACACTATGCACACATATAATTTTAAGCTGTTAGCTGCTATATTTCCCACCAAAAAGTGCTAGTATAAAGTGGTGTAAGTCGCAAACCGCTAATGTTTCACATCTCTCTGAATATTGGTGGTAGTCATGTCAAACTTTTTGTGTTAAAATTACTTTTTAATGGGGAAAGCTTCCCCAAACGTTAGGTGTTATAGTAAGTGGGTGCCCCAAGGAAGGGCAAGGGATGCCGCAATTAAGTGACTATATTTTCAATGCGTATGCATAATAGAGATAGACTAGGGTGCCGTGAAAAGTTGTAAATCTTCAAAGGGTGCCGTGAGTCGGGAAAAGTTTGGGAATTTCTGAGCTAGGAGACCTACGGCCCTTATAAAAAGTTAAATTTTGTATATTTTTACTTCCCCTGGAAGTATGCATCTAGGACTAAGGTAGCAAGAATAGAAATCTTGCAGGTTAAACAGGAACACCCTGTATGAAACAGGGTTGGCAAGGTTTTGGACACTACGGTAAAAACCAGGGTAAAAACCCTGGTTTTTACCGTCTTGTCCAAAACCCTTGTGTCCAAAACTGTCCGAAAGTGTCCAAAACTATATTTTTTAGAAAAATTTCATTATGTGAGGAAGCATCAAAAACAGAATAAAATGTATTGTAGTAATTTTTTATATTGAACATTTATTCAATGGAGAACATTCAATTAATTTATGCAGCTGATTTGAATCTAGTTACATAGAAGATTCTTGATCAAAATTTCAATTTCTTCGCATTAGTTTTTTTTTTTTTTTTTTGATAATAGCAACCAAATTTCCCTATGTTTATGCATGTGTGCAAATTAAAGCAGGGCTGGCAAGTTTTTTATCATCCTGTTCAAAGCCCTTGTGTCCGAAAGTGTCCAAAACTATTTCTTGAGAAACTATATTTTGTGAGAAAATATCGAAAACAGAACAAAATGTGTAAAAAAAAAAAAATTTTTTTTGACTATTTAATATATTTATTCAATGTGAACATTCAAGTATAAATATATATGTAGTTTATTTATGCAGCTGATTTTAATCTAATTATGTAGAAATTAAATTCTCCATTAAACATTCCAATTTGTGTGCAGGAGTTTTTTTTTTTTTTTCCATAAACCAAATTTTTCGACATTTATGAACATGTGCAAAAGAAAATATTCAAAACACAATGCAATAATTGACTTAAATGCAATAAGTTACAATTTTTTGTTTCACAATTTATTGAAATTATATGATCTAAAAAAGAGAATAACACAAGTTTTACAATATAAGTGTTTAATCATCAATTTCTTGTTCTTTAATCTATGATTAAAAAAAATAATTTTCGTTAAAACATCATGTAAAACTTATTTGCAAAAATCATTTTAAAAATTAAGCTTTTTTTTCTCACCTAAACTAATGGAACTGAAATTAGTTGTCTTGGTAGTGTTGTGAATTTCCTCTCATAACTCTACCAACTGTTACATAAGGAAGATTTTATGCAGTAGTTTTATTGCCAATTTTTTCAAGTAAAATATTTTTAAAATGACATTTTAGAAAAAAAAATATTATATAAACTCATTAATTAAACCTTGGTTATGTCTATATTTATTCATTATGAATACTGCAGTCAATACGACTTGATTAGATTACACCCCTTTAACTTTATCATAGTTTTGGACAGTTTAAGACAGTTTCGGACACTTTTGGACAGTTTTAGACAGTTTTGGACGGTAAAAACCACCTGTCCTGTCCTAAACTAGTTTTGGACAGTCCAAAACCCAACCCTGGTATGAAATGTTGTTTGGACAGGGATGTGCCAATTGGGCAAATCTCCCATCCTGCACCAAACTGCTCCAAAAGACCGCCAAATGGACGTTTCTGCACCAAAATCAGACAAACTGGCGCAAAAGTGGAATTTTGCATTTAATGTTGCATTTCTTTCGGTACATTTGGCAGTTTTTGAAAAATATCAAGTTTATGCATTTGGAGCTTGTTTTTACGATTTTTTGAATTGGTACCGATTTTTTGCGCAGTTCAAAATCCGATTGCATCCGCTTTTGAAAAACTCAATCGTTTTAATTTTACTGTGTGATTATGTTCCTTTGACTTGAAAAATTTTGTGTTGATCATTATTTTCAACCTTTCTTATCTTTTGTTTTCAGAATATGAGGACTTGTAAGTTCATCTTCTTGTCATCACTACATCGTGATGTAAGGTTGGCGATGCATCACGATGTAGAAATTCCTACATCGCCCAGCCACAATATTTATACTAAAAAATAGCTTTGTATTTTGCTCAATATGTTTTGTAAGATAAGAAAATAAAAAGAAGTATTATAAACCAAAAGCGGATGCTAAAAGATTGCTGCACGATTACAGCAAAACGCTAATATGAGGCATGACACATGGCATCAAAGAGATGCTAAAATAAATTGAAAGTACTTTGTTTCCAACAAATAGCAAACAAATGAAAACCATTTTGAGCAAAATGTTTTTTAAAACCTTAAATTTTGAGAGGAAAAAAAATCCAAGGTTTTTTTTTTTTTTTTAATCTAAACGGGAAAGTTTCAGTTCTTACGCGTTACTTTCAACAATTTAAATTATTTTGAAAATATTGTTATTTACACATAATTTTGAATGGAGCGAGTAACCTGGAATTTTTTTAAAAAACAACCTGGAAAAAGTCGGAATTTTTTTTAACCACGAGTGTATGAACCCTGTATTTAACATTTATTTACACGAGATTCCTTTTGGAAAAAACTTATCTAAATTTTGGTACAGTTTTTTATCTTCATTCTGGCAACTTTATCAAAATTAGTTTTTCATTTATATTATTCCTTTATCTTTGTTGATTTATAGCTGCTTTTTTTTTCATGGTACTTTGTTCTACTTTTAAACTCTGGACATAGGTTGCAGTTTTGATAATTTAAATAATTTTGTAATATCTATGGGAAAGTCATCTTATTTTATTGATAAAAATAGTATTTTAAAACCAGTTGATCATTCGTCACTAAATTAATTTTAATTAACTAAAGACATTAATTATAAAATTAATTTATTCTTTGGAAAGTAAAAGCTTAAAATATAATTGTGTTGTGCATTTCTTTATTTCTTAGGTTGGCAATAAATACTTTCATTATCAATTTGAGCGAGAAAAGTAAAACATGCAAAATTTTCGCCCGAGTAATAAGAGTTTTTTCCCTTTTCGCACCAACCATCATGGCCGCCGCTCGCTCAGTTACTTTTAACGCGACAATGAGAGTAGATACGGCATGCCTAAAGCCCTGGATTCGTCTCTTAAGTGGCGACACACTTTGATCCATGCACTGTGCACTGCTTTCGACTGCGATTGGAGGCGGGCAGTCACGTGGGTTCAGTCCGCCATTTTGTGTAGTTGCCTGTGTGATCTCACTGTGCGGAATACTAGCTATTTTCTCTTTGCTATTCGTATTTTTCATCAAATGCTATCTTTAATGTGAAGATGCCTTGGTGTAGTGCATTAATCTGTTCTAACAGTTCAAAATTGCTTTATCGAAATACTTTGAAAGATTATTTATGTATTTTAAATGTTTTTATCAACTGCTGTGCAATTTCAGATACTTTTTGAAACTCTTGTTGAAATTGTAATACTTTTTACTTTTCATGAAACTGTCTGATGGTTTGTTAATTTTCATGGGATAATTAGGACCATGGGTGCAAGACCTTCCGTCTCAGGACGGATTTCCGTCTTGACAAAATTTCTGAGACGGAGGTCGGGACGGAAAGAAATTCAATGACTTTCTTTTAATTTTGAATTAAAAAAGAAAAATTGAGTGTTTGAAAAATATGCTTTAATATTACTGGACCGTTCCATAACCACGAATTTACATCGACATTCTCTCGGTTTTCCGCCATGTGCTTGTTTTGTTTGCAACGTGCTTTTGGAGGAGTGACTTTTCGGCTCGCGCCGTTTGACTTTTTTTAGGTATAGCTTTATTTCCAACTAGCTGCATTGCAGACCGAGGAGTTGCTCGTTATTCTCCCTAATTTTACGAAGCAATCGGTTCTAATTGAAAATTTAGTCTTTTCTCATGCTATTTTCGATCATCCTTTCGTTTTTTCATTTGTGTTTTTTTTTTTTTTTTGCAAACTTGACACGCATAAATGAAAATTATGTACGCTCTTAAAATGTCTTAAGAGTTGAATCTGCATCACTGATTGAGAATGATTGCTGACAAGATGAAATATTTTCGCCACAGTAAAGGGCGTCCACATACCATGTAAAACAGAAACTTATCAAGATTTTGAAGATTTGAATGAAAATGGGAATTTTCGAAATAATCGAGGGGGGGGGGGATTTCTAGCTGGTTGGAAACACCGATGGGCAAACCGTTCCTGCATTTTTGACAATGACTTGAGGAATCATTAAATTCTAATGTCATCGATTCGAACACTCGCTAGAATGGAAATATGGGTGGGGGGAGGGAGAGAAAGGAAAGGAGAAAAATAACGGCAGCACGAGTTTGCGAAAAATTGCTGCTCTTGCAAAGAGGGTAATCTGTCCGCAAATTAACCCACGATACTGAGGTCTTAAAACGTTGATATCTTGGACAATCTAAAGGGGGGGGGGGGTGTTACTCACGGGTTACAGTACAAAATATCGAAAAACTGAATTGAAAATATTTTTGAAGCTAGGAGTGGTTCGATATTTCTCCACTGCAAACTCTTAAAAATTTGATAGAAAAAAAAAGTTTTAGGCTGTCTCTAATGATGTAAAAGTGGGTTTTAAAAAAGAATCGAAGACTGGAGTCGTAAAAAACACTAATTTAGGCAATCTTTGGTGAATTTATGAGAGATGGTTTTGGTGTTCTAACATGAAAATGTTTTGTAGCTGATGTATTAAAAACTATTTGAGGCTATACTTAAATGACTTAAGCTAAAGGGCATTTGCGACCCTCTCCCGAAAAGTATTTGTAATTGAAGTCTTAAATCTTTTAGGCTGTCTTTGGCAATGTCAAGAGGGAGGGGGCTCTCTTTAGGCGAAATTCCGAAACTGGAGTCTTAAAAGCGCAACTTTGGACCGTCTTGGGGTTCGGGTTTCTCCTTTCCCAAAAAATATTCAAAGCTGAAGTATTCAGAACTCAGCTTTAGGTAATCTTTGGAAGACTTAAGAAGAGGGAATTCGAAGGTTTTCTCTCAATAAGTTTTAGAATTTAAATTCTTAAATCTTCGGTGATGAAAAGGGGAAACCGCAAATTTAAGTAAAATTTAGTGAACTTAGAGGAAAGAGTTTGGGGGGGGGGTCTCTCTCCCCGAAGTATTGAAATGCTATTTTGGCTATTTTTGAGTGAGTTAAGAGTTAGGAAATTCAGGGGTCTTTCTCGAAACATTTTCGAAATTGAAGTCTTAAAACTTTGGGTTGTCTTTGGCGATGTGTGGAAGGGAGGTGCTCTCTCAATAGAAAAATAAATCTTAAACAAAAACTTACACTGCGTTTAGTAAACACAATGAAAGGGAGGCGGGGTATTCCACACCCCCAGCCCGAAATATTTTAGCTTCTGAAATTTTAAGAGCTTTGTTTTGGGCTATCTTTGGATGACTTAAGGGGTAGGGTATAGGAAGAAAGTCATGTTTGTAGGTAAGAGGGGTACTATTCCTACAAAACAATTTAGAAACTGAAGCCTTAAAAATTGAAATTTTGGAAGACATTTGTGGTGAACTCAGAGGAAGGGGTTCGGGAGTTCTCCGAAAATTCTTTGATGCTGAAATATTTAAAGCGCCACTTTTGGCTATATTTGAGTGCCTTAAGAGGGATGTGATTCGGGAACCCTGCTTGGAGTTAGGATTCAGTTCCCCTATTTATTTTTTTAATTAATGAATGTTGGAAAGGTACCCTGTTTAAAAAATATATTTACTTCACTGAAGCGATTTTTTATTGCTAATTTCACCACCTGCTATCTTATAAAAGAATTATTTTTCAAATGAAGACTGTATGGGGGAATGGTGACAGTTCATTATCATTAGTCGGCCTTACCCTTCCCCCACCTTTCCTTCTTTTCTAGTTTGTTGGTGCTACCTTGGGTAGACTTTTGAATCAGAACTGATTTATGTTGGGAAAGTGAAAATTTTATTTCCTAAGCAATTTTATTGATACAACAAAAATGTTTAGGATCGGCAAAAAAACTAATGGTGGTGTGCTGCAAACGCTTTTACCCCTTACATTATCCAACATCGTCTAAAATTGCGTTTTTGAAACTTCAATTTCGAAATATTGCCGAAGGAGGGTTCCTGAAATCCATCCCTTCAATAGTGCATTCAAAAAGCGTATAAACGTTATGAAATTTAAATTACAATTTCGTTTTTAAATCTTCGATTTCGGAAAAGCCCATAGCGTCTCCCCCCCCCTCTTTCTTTAATATTTTTTGAAGGTTGCCCAATATTGTGATTTTGGGACTATCAGGCTGAACTCCTTCTTTCCCTGAACTTGACCAAAATGGCCTACCACAGCGTTTTTTGGACTTCAATTTGAAAAAATTTCTGGGGGAGAGCCCCCAGACCCCCCCCCCCCCCCTTATTGCCGGATTTTAGATTTTTTGCAATTATGATGTCAAAGCCCTTAAATATTACAATTTTAAGGCTTAAAATTTAAGTCAAACAGATTCCAAAACTGGCATTGTTAAAATCTGCAACATTTATACATACAAATTTTTCCTTAAGCCCGCATGCGGGCGGGGGGGGGGGAGCTGAAAATATTTTCCGTCTTGAACACATCACCAAACTTGCACCCATGATTAGGACATTCATTAAACTCATCATAAATAGTTCCTTCAAATAATATATAGCTCAACTATGTAACGACACCTAATAAATTGCTAGCAGTAGTAAAATTGCCCTGTTTTTAAAACTGATTTTTCTGAGTTTGAGATAACAAAGCCGTCAAAATTTAAATATATGAATTATTTTATTTATTTTTGATGTAAATTTTCTATTGTTTAGTTAGTTTCAAAATGTCTCAATAACTGTACCAAAATTATTTTAAGAACACGTTATTTTGCTTTTAATTGCGCCATGAGTTTCAGTGTGATTCCAAGTTAATTATTTATCTATTTTGTGCATAAAAATTAAGACATTAAAAGTATGAAATTATTCATTAAAAAAAAATTAAGCTTCTTTGAGATTGTAGTACCATGTAACTCAAGTCAAGTTATATAATTATGTGATTTTTTTTTTCCCCCGGAAAAAATCTGTTTTCGTTTAATTTTTATTTTGATGTGAAAACCTTTTTAATAAAAAAATATATATATACGATTTATCCCAGTCTCCGTAAATTTATAATTTTTTTTATTGCTATTTTTAACAGTTCGTCACAGACGTAATCTGCACTCTTTTATTTGAATTCCTACTGGTATCAAATAATTCAATTATTATTATTTTTTTAATATTGATCTAAAACTGGTTACATTTTATTATCAGTTCGTTGAATTTTTAAGAACTAGTAGTATCCTTAAAAATCTGGTTTAAATGAAAGGTAATTTTTAATGTAAAATCGTCATGAAAAACAAGAAAGTGTTGGTAAAAAAAAAAACATGGAAGAGTCCTGCTGAAAATAAAACCTTATTAGTTAAGACAAAGAGAAATTATGCAATTTTTTAGAAGTGAATAATTTTCCATTATACACACATTAGTAATGTAAATGATACTGCTTTGCATGAATTAGTTCAAACTGTTGCCCCCAAGTTGCATATTTTGAATAATAGCATTTTTATTTGCTAAAGAAGTCATACTGGAGTCCTAGAGTGGCAGAATACATTTATATATTTAACTCGCTGGTTTTGAATTCAAGGGAACGTAATATCGCGATTCGTCCATTAATTTTTCTTTGATGGAATCAATAACTAACATTCTTCAAGAAATGTGCAGGCGTGCCTAAAAGAATTATTTTGATCCAGGAAGCTATTTGAGAAATAATAGCATTTTCTTTTTCAGCTTATAAAAAATGCAAAGTGAAAGAAATCATATCTTAGTTTCTTGAGAAAATCATGATATTAATGGTGGTGGCATATAATATAAATATGTTATCTCAACTGTATCATGACTTCAAGAACAATCAGCAAATGCTTTGAAATCCACACAGAAATTGTTCTGAATTTTTCAGTAAAACTTTATATGTTTAATAACTATGATTTTCTTAATTAAATAACATTTTATACTTAAAACACTATAAAATAATATTAAAGCCTCAAATGAGGTATGGGTATATTTTTTTATTGAATAACCTTGCGCTCGATTTATAATCATCACGACATTGTTCCTAAAATTAAAACCGCTTATTGTATAGCATTTCGGTAACATTATTATGGTTAAGTATTTAATTGGCTTGAAACGTTAAAGATGTTTTACGTCCACATTCAAAGTATATTGGTACATAATATGTATGTACTTAGAAGTGGATCATTAGTTTAAGGGATCCTAAAAAAAATTAAAAAAATTTTTTTTTTAATAAAGTAATGAAAACTTTTATGAAACATCGTATGTGGCAGGGGGAAGGAGGAGGTGCTATTCAATTTCCCGGGTCCCCTCCGAGAGATTTTCCTGTATCCGCCCCTGGTTCTACTACACCAACTTTCTAATAATAAAACGCATATTTAAAACACTTCAAGTAATAATTTGTAACTCAGAAGGTCTATATGGGGGAGAAAAAGAAATCACTCTTAAAAATGATCGAAAATTTCTTCAAAACACTTTTTTACTAATATTCGGTTTAATATATTTTACTAAGGTAAAATTCAACATTTTTGTATGTTATTATCAGTTACATAAGTTACGATTAAAAATCTGTAAACATTCGTCGATAAAAAGATACTTTTCAATGAGCGAAACTCTGTATTTTTCTAGTGTTGAGATAGGGAGAAAGTTGCGGAACGACACAAAATGGCGGACGCTGGAGCGTGTCGCCACTTAAGAGACGGATCGAGGGCTTTAGGCATGCCTACTGATGTCTCTAAAAATCAGTCAGCAGTACATGGTTTACCGTTGCAAGATAACACTATTGTAAGAATAATACAAGCCATTTCCAAGCAAGCTCTGAAAAATGAAGACTTACCTAATATGTTTTTTTTTTTGGGGGGGGGGGGAACACTATGTTTTCGTTCATCTTTCTTCTTTCTCGTGATTGAATGTATGTGTTAATGCTATGATTATACTAAAGACAGTAATTAATGTGATTATTTTTTTATAGGTACAAGTAGAGTTAGAACCTTCCAACCAAAAGAAGAGTTTACTTCAGCAGCTTCTGTCTGAACCTACAACTTGAATCAAATTTTACAATGTTTAAGATGTTAAAAGAAATTACCAGACATTTTGTTAAATGCATATAGAAATTGTACTGTTGTTGAAATTTTAAATATTATATTTGTTTGGTCATGTTCCTTTATGCTTTTGAAAGAAATTTTTTATCAAATCATTTTCTTCTAATATTTAAGATTATTCTGAATAAATACTGCTCTTAAAAAAAGCTGTCCTAAAATCTTTTAACTTGTGTAAAAGGCAAAGAGCACTCTTCTGATATATTTATAAATGGGTTGTTTTATTAATGTGGCATTTTAAAACTGTTCAATGTGTTGCTTGTAATATTGAGTGAAACATGTCTTCATTTTATTTAATTGTTGAGCTTTTTGAAACACTATTATTATCCTTCCTGATTATCAAACTATTCCAACTTTTTTACTAATTATTTCAAAAGTTTGGCAAAGATTTCAACTTTAAAAAAGAAAAAAAAATGAGAGATCTCTAGAAGTTATCTCTCCTCCTTCTTTTTATAACTTTTTTAATTTTAAGATTGGATGAATTTTAAATTAATATGATCAAAATGTGGTGATTTTGATTTTTCTCTCAATTATTTTAATTGTGAAACATAGATATATTATGTGTTCCCTATTCTAAACCATTTTATAAACTTTCATTTTCAGAACTTTGTTATTTTTTTACGACATCACCATTAGGAACCAATAATTTAAAGCGCTCCCTATTTTTTATTTATTCCTAATATTCAGGAAAAACAGTGCAGAAACTTCCAATGCTTTCAAAGATTTTATTTGCTATAAAAACAAAGGCACATTGCCATGTGTGCTTCTGTAGCAAAATGTGTTTAATACAAAATGTATTCAAATCAGTTTCTCTGACCTAGTTATGTTCATAAATTTGTTCTGTGCAAAAAAGTGGTAGTGTGGATAAGATTTAGAACCTGATCCAGTTCAAACAAACATACTGTTAATGCATAAATTTACTTGCTAATATATTTGTGTTTGTAGTTTATTTTAATTTTTAATCAGTGTACTTTTAAATGTTAAAAATCAATGAGAAAGTTTAAAGAGAACTACATTTTTAAATTTTCTTTATTAGTGATTCAGAAAAATGTTTTAAACATTAAATCTGCTTTTGTAAATTGAGTTTTGTTGCACTTTGTGTTATGTTTGAACAGGCAGTTTTATTTGTTAATATTGTTTTATGATAGTTCTAAAAATACTTACATTTCATAATATTTTCCTCAGGGTTTTTTGGTACTCAGGTTAATAGATATTGTACTACAGTTTTGTGTTGATTTTGCATCTCATTTTATTTTACATTTTTATCAACTTTTTTATCACTTGTCCCAAATTATTTAGTTAACTGACAAAAGTGCTTGTTGAAGCAAGGATAACTTTCCCTGACATTTTAGGTATGAGATATGTTAGACTAATTTTTATTAATATATACTTAGAAATGGTAGGGAGAAAATCTGGATGTTGCTGTTTAATAATTTAACATTGGTCTTAAAAGGATGAAGTTAGAAAGAAGTTTTCTTTTTTTATGTGTGTACATAGAAATATTTTTGGAAATTTAACATACAAATTAAAAGCATTAAACATAGTGTAAATTATGATTATGTAAAGTTAGCTACTTTTGTTGGTCATTATTTGCCGATTTTCATGTATTCCTCCTTACACCCTTTTTCCTTAATTACCTTGCAGGTTTTTTTTTCTGTGAATAGAGCTTGACTGGTGTTCAAAATTAGGTCTTAGATATGGGCCCATTTTGACACCCTTGACAAAAAGCTATTTCATGGTTAAAATATTTTTATGCCCATTAGTTAATAGCAAGTCTTTAAATAAAATATAATAACAAAATAAGCTTTTCTTTTTGTCACAAGTGTCCATAATTAATAATTACCTGTTATTTGTGTCTAGGGCAAAAGAAAATTCTAGTATAAAATATAGTAGACAAGCATGACTAAAAATGGGTGTACAATCTTTTGGATGGTTCAATCGAAAATTATAGTTACTATTGATTTATCAGCAAAGTTTTACTTCAATAGAATTTTCTTTTTGAATTCATAGATGTTAGATGAGGGGATGCTATGTGTACTTAAATGTAATAAAATCATTGCTTTTGTAATATATTCATATTGTGATTTCTGCGAACTGTGAAATAAAAGATGGTGCTGCATTTTGTGTTGGAAATATTTATATATAAATCGTGAAGTGGCACTATTTCCATCCTTTTTCATGAGATTAAAGATGGCCTTACCATAAATACGTTTGTGGATACATAATGGACTGTACTATTTTTGTATATTTTCTTAAAAGGCTACTGTTTAATGTGATGTACACTATTTGTTTGTATAGAGCATTCATTTGTTATGTTTTTACATCATTGAATATTACAATGTAAAATAGCTTTCTATGGCCACTTATGAGTCCATGTTTCAGTTTCTCATACTGTGAATCATTCATTAGGTGGCTTCATGGATAAATTATTTACTGTGAATTGCATTGTACAGCTTTACTTGTAAGTTTTGTATGTATATTAATTGAAACAAGATCAACTTTCATGGCTATTCCATGGAAAACAATCATTTAGTCCCGCCTGTGACGCCTCATATATTTCATTAAAAATAATACTTTAAAATATTAATGAACAAATTTTCTCCTGCATAACAAATTTCTAACTTATGTGTGATTTCTTAAGCAAAAATTCTTTCATTACCCTTTAAAATTATTACTCTTTCATGAAATATATGAGCCGTCACATGCGTGACAAAGGGTTGAGTTTTTCATGGAATGGCCCCATTGATGCCAGAATACATGTTTAAAACTGTCATTTTGTTCAGAATTGATAAAAGTTCATCAATTGAAGTATTGGTTCTTTATTGTAATTCCAAAAAAGAAAAACAATTGAGTTCCTGATAAGTTTTAATTTAAAATGTATAGTTTGTTATATATCACAATAAATTTGGGTTTAAAACACTAACAAAAAAAAGTTCTTTAATATGTGTGTTTTCAAAATCACAATATAATTCTTTAATCATAATACACAGTTGAAAGTTTTGGGAACCCTATCATTTCTTATTTGTCATTAGATACCATACTCTTTCTCAGGATTTTTGAGGCATTGAAATATGTTTTGCACCTTGGTTTATAGTATCAAAGAATTGTTGAATTTAAAGAATTGCGAGAATGGTTATTGCCAATCTCGCAAAGAGACCAAAAAAAGGAGCTGGCGGATTGGTTTGAATTTTAATTCATGTTTTATTGCAATTTCACAAACGTGCTTTATAAGCTTACAACAATATCTACGCTTAAATTAACTACCAGTTCAGATTCAATAATGCAATGTTTTGAATCAACATGTATCCCAAGGTCTTAAGCAAGAAGCTAAAAATCCAGGACTAGAGCCATTCCACTAAAAAGTCAACCCCTTGTCCAGCAGGTGACGGTTCATATATATATTTCATTAAAAAGTAATGATTTTAAGGGTAATGACGAAAATGTTTGTTTACAATATCACACAAGTTTGTATGTTTTTTGAGCAATCACGATTGCTTATTGTCCTCACTTGACAGTCTGGCGTCTGGTTCCTTTTTCAGCTTGGACCAGGGGCCTCTGCAGCACCACCGGCCTGTGCAGTCGGTGAGGCTGCTCCAGTCCTGACCTATCCGCTTCTCCTGGTCGGAGGCGTCCATGTACTACACACATGCACGCTCGCATACACACACGACTTCACACACATAAACTCGCACATTCCTACGTTAGCGTTCCCGTTATGCATTTTTCAAAGGGCGCGGCGCCCTGCCCCCTTTTTTTTAAAGAGCTTATGCGCCCTGCCCTCTTTAGACCCGAAAAAACGTGCCCTGCCCCTGCAGTAGAATTTTAATGATGCGCCCTGCCCTTTTACTGGTGTACAAACAGTTTATATTTACGATATCCGAAGGGGAGAAAGGAGGAAACCAAGGTATATAGAGAGGAGAGGTAGGTCAGAGAATGTAAACAAACAGCGGGCGGTCTCCGCGTGGTAAAAGCTGTGACGTAGACTGGTCCCCTTTTGACTGGGACCAGGCAGCTCATTGCTTAGTGATTGCGTAGCCAGCATGATAATTTCTCTCTTAGGCATGTATTTTTTAGTTTTCTGCAGGGCTCCCAAATGGTCCGCTTTTCCCGCCAAAGTCCGTTTTTTAGAGTAAAGTCCGCTTTAGACCGCTTTTTAACATTTTGGTCCGTTTAGTCCGCTTTTATATTGTTTTTACTCAAAAATCAGATTTTAAAAATTTTCATTACATTAAAAGATACTGTGTGTTGACGTTTGTTATGCCCGAATACGCGGCCGCGGCGCCGTTTTTCTATTGAACCTGACTTTCTGGTATTATTTCGCTTCAGATTGACGTCATTACTCCTCCTTCAACCGCTGTAACATGGAAATCTAGCAAATGAAGAGGTTTGGGGGTAGGAGTTTATGACATCAAATCAAAGCATTTTGCTACCGATATTTTTCACCAGTTCGTACGCCCTTGAAAAAATCAAGAATGTTTCATCAGTGCAATTTTATGAACTTGTGTTCGATATGTTTCAATCTTTTTGCATCTTGTTAATATTTTGATGTTTTTGACAATCAAAAGTTATTTTAACATTTATTACCTTAGATTAGCTTATTTTATGTTTAATTACAATAGATAATAAACTACTTCTTTTTACGGAACCATGGTGACATCAAACTTTCTTGGACTTCGCCGAAAATTGCTTGCTGGGTTTTTGAGATTTCAATCTCTTTGCATCTTGTAAATATTTTGATATTTTTGGCAATCGGAAGTTATTTTACCATAACACCTCCTTAGATTAGCTTTTTTTTCGGTTAATTTTAATCGACAATTAACTTTTTTATTTTTGGAACCATAGCAACATTGAACTTTCTCGCACTTCGCGGAAAGTGCTTATCGTGTTTGAGATTTCAATCTTTTTGCATCTTGTAAATAATTTGATATTTTTGTTAATCAGAAGTTATTTTGACACACTTCAACATAGTTAAGCTTATTTTTTGTTTAATTTTAATAGATAATAAACTACTTTTTTTTCGAAACCATGGCAACTTTGAACTTACTCGCACTTCGCGGAAAATTGCTTGTCGTATTTGAGATTTCAATCTTTTTCCATCTTGTTAATATTTTGATATTTTTGACAATCGGAAGTTATTTTGACCTACGCCATCATAAATAAGCTTATCTTTAGTTTAATTTTAATAGATAAGCTTTCTTATTTTTGGAGCCATAGCAGCATTGCACGAACTCGAACTTCGCGAAGAATTGCTTCTTGTGTTGCAGATTTCAATCTTTTTGCATCTTGTTCATATTTAATATTTTTGGCAATCGGAAGTTATTTTGGCATACTCCACCATAGATTAGCTTATTTTTTGCTTAATTTTAATAGATAATAAACTACTTTTTTTTTCGAAACCATGGCACCATTGAACTTACTCGCACTTCGCGGAAAATTGCTTGTTGTCTGAGATTTCAATCTTTTTGCATCTTGTTAATGTTTTGATATTTTTTGCAATCGGAAGTTATTTTGACATACGCCACCATAGATTAGCTTATTTTTTGTTTAATTTTAATAGATAATAAACTTTCTTATTTTTGGAACCATAGCAGCATTTCACATTATTTTAACATTTTTGAAAATTGGAAATTGTTTTGACATGTGCTACCTCAAATTATATTATTTAATTTTATATTTAAAAACTAAAACTTTGTATCTTTATTTATTTTTTTTAAATACTCATAATGAGTATTTTTAATTTGAAAATATAGCTCTATGAATCTGAACTTACACATTTATTTATTACATTAAGTTTTCCAGTAAAAGCAGGCTCAAATTCACACTCAGTGTATTTATTGCTTAAGCAGTGTTTGTATATTTTTGGGTGTGGTGACTTTAATAAAAAATTCTCTTTCTCACTAATTTTTATATATACTTGAAGACAGTTACAATATTTTTTGGTGTCCGAACAACTAATACATACATATGAAGAAATGATTTGGATACTTAGCATACTAATAAATGATTTGGCAAATCTCTAGTATTTTTGAACTTAGTCAGTAGCGTAGCCAGAAATTACCTTCTGCTTTGGTGTTTGGTCATGAACTCTCTCATATATATATATATATATATATATATATATATATATATATATATATATATATATATATACACATATATATATAAACTTACCATATTTAGGCTGGAAATATGTGTAAAAAAACCAAGGGCTGTGGAGGGGGAGGTCTGCCTTCTGGCCTCTAAACTATATCTTCTTGTCTTGCGGTACCTTATATGAAAATTAATTATCTTTAAACTGGTTATGTGAAAATTTTTGTAAACTACTATGTGCCAAGGTGTTTACTGTAATAATTGTATCTAAAAGGTCTTTATTAAGTATGCACTGATTATCGGTCACTTAGGTGATTATTTTTAATTAGCCAGTTTTTACTTGTTAATTAGTAGAACATTTATTTTACAATTAAAGGTACTCTGTAAGATGGTCAGTTACATGCTTGCTTGTGCCCCCCCCCCCTCCAAATGTTTGTGTAAATAATATAATTCAATGGATAAAAAGTTCAGTTGTACAGAAGGTGATAAGGATTTATCATTAAAAATCATTAATATTATTAATTAACGAATTATCTTCACGTATTTAGTGCCAGGCAGCTAATTTGCCTTTTGTTGCCTCCCTGGGATTAACTATGAATGGTCCTCCCAAGGTCCTCTTTTTAATCCTAACTGGTTCTCTTTGGTCCCCTTTTTGATTCAAACTGGTCCTCTTTTACCCTTTTATATGGCTAAAATGTGTTGGGAGCCCTGTTTCTGAAGAATTGATGCAATTTATGCGGAGCAAGAAATCAGTTATTGTCAGAACAAAGTGCAAACATCCTCTCAGATGTAAAATGAAAACCCGTACCATTAATTTATTTTTAAAAAAAGGGGAGAAAGAAAAGATTCTTACCTTTATACTTCGGATTAGGCCTTCAAAAATTGCTTTAACTTTTTTTGCTCCCGGGAATGAGTTGAATTTTTCTTTTCTGCATTGCACTTTTTATTTAAATATTTGATGCGAAAAAATGTTCTAGCTCTGGAATAAGTCCAAAGAAGTTTCTTATCCAAGGAGGGAAATTTATCTTCTAGCATATTTTGAAGTTTAAAAATTACATGGTTGGATTTTGAAATATTTTCTTTTCCGTGAATGTTGACAAAGCAAGTTCAAACTGTTTAATCATTTCTTCCCAGTTCTTTGTTGGAACTAACAATCCACCTCTAGAAAGTGTTTCAATCCAGCCACTTAACGTTGAAGAATTAGATTCTGCTAAATTTAAATGTTTGTAACGTGCTGCTAAATATCCAGCAAAGTAGCGTACAGCTTCCAAAGATTCTTCATTTTCAAAATTTACTGCAGAACAACTTTCGTCAGGAATATCACTGTCATCATCAACGTTTTGTTTCTTATTTTCTTCTAAATTTTGGGACAGGTCAAAAAAAAGTTTAGCACTTAAAATTTTATCTTCATTTTCCGCAGAGATATTTGTATTTACTGGAGAAGGAAGTTTTGACCCTATTAAGAGCATTTTCAACCGGTTTTTAAAGTCTACAGGAGATGGATGTAAGTGAAACAATCCTAATCCACGAATTTGTGAAAAAAGATTTTCTAGTGCATCTTGATTTAGACGACTAGTCATCACGTAGGATACTCCTTCTTTTGACAAATCATCATAAAGTCCTTTAAGACTCCGAATTGATACAATGTAGCCTTTTTGAAATGGAAGAAGATGTTTTTTGTTTCCAATTCTTAAATTAGTAATCATGTTTTCCATTTTGTTTAGAACGGATAATTGCTCTGCATCACCTCTGAAAGCCGATCGGTTTTTTACTGTATTTATTCTTGTTCTAGAATTCAGAATATCAAAAGAGTCATTAACCGTCTCAAACAAGTCTGCTGCAACATTTTCATTGGGGCATATGGTCTTAATTGCGCATGCTGTATGGTGTGAAAATAACTGCACAGCATAACATACTCTTTGTCTCTCACAGCCTTTAACTTCTAGATGCTTTGAACTTAATTTTGGGCAGAGTCGAAATTCATTATTGTCTTTTTTCAAAATGTCTTCAATAATTCCCTTACTGATAAAGGTATGTTCTAAATAAAATCCTTGGTCAAGAAAGTGATTGCGCAGTAGTTTTATTAAGTGTGGTACATCAGCGAATACCCAAACTTTTCTTTTGTTGTCAGCAGGATTTTCAAAATATGTTTTCTCCATACTTATGCCCATTTGTTTCCACAAGCTTTGATTTCCAGCACCTAAATCCGATACAGTTGCAACGATGGTGTATCCTACTTCATGTAGCATCAATATTATGTTATTCAAACAATCAACGGTCATTTTTTCATCAAAGTCATAAAAAATAGGCTGCTTCCAATTATGCGTCAGTCCACGCGCTAAAACAACTTGGGCATTTACCTAAAATTTTGTCCGCTGCATGATCGTAAAAAATGTCACTCATGATATTCATTTCGTCAAATGAAAGAACAGTTAATTTCTGGAGTTGCGAAAGATTTTTAGCTTGCTCCTTCATCATTGCAATAACTTGATTTAATATTCCTGGTGAACAATGAAAGTCCTTTGCCCAAGATTTTAAAGTACTTATACTTGGGAGGGGGAATTTAATTTCATTTCGCAAATAATCGTAGACATAGAGAAGACATAGATCTTAAAACCAGCGAACGTGCAATATCATCTGCCGACCAAGGTGTTTTCTTGTACCCATTCTTCAATCGTTGCAATTGCCCTGGAGTCAGAATAACAGACAATAATGAATCGATTGACTCATTAATTTTCTGCTCCATATTCGCTTTCATATCTTCTTCCTTTTTAGAAGCTTCTCTTAACAACTCCTTAAGTCGCGTATTTTCTTCTCTAAAGTTGCTTCTTTTCTTCTTCTAAACGTAAAATGTAATCATCTTTATCCTTCAGTTTGTTTTCAAGCAAGGAAATTTTGCTGCACAAATTTTCATTTTCAAAATAAAAATTTTGATTAATTAGTTTAGGGTCATCGTTCGTTTGCACAGTTGGAATTTCCTCTAAAACATCAGAAAGAGGAGAAGAAACTGTGGCGTTATTTTGCAAAAGTTCCTCGACATTCTTCTTCCATAAACGTTTCTGAGTCCGTGAACTTCTGTCATTACTGCATGAGTTGTGTTTTGATGGCAGATGCAAGGTTTGTAGTGCATCAGGCTTCAATCTTTTCTGCGGTTTAGTCCCCAAAAGCTCGGATTTTAGGTCCCTAATGTAAGCATCGTCTTCAAAATGTTTGGAACAAATTCTTGCATTGTCCAGTAAAAATTTATCTTGACGCCGGCAAATGTTCACCCATTGCTTTTGAATATCATCATTTTTTGGAAACCGATGGAACATCACATCTTTACTTTTATTTCCATTTTTGCAATCAGCTATAGCGCAAAATACCATTTTTTTTTTAGTGAACAAAGAATTTTAAAACCATGAAATAACTAGCAGATAAATAACGAGCTTTCACCAGAAAGAACAAGCTCGAAATGCAGGATTTTCTATCTTCGCGCGACGAAAAAAGGATGCAGTTTAATTAAAAACACTCATATCCGGGCCCGAGGAATCAGCAGATGGGGACCGACCTATGTCACTGTTCTCGGAACTCGTTAGGGGACGGGGTTGCCGGCGATGTCTGACCTACCTCTCCTTTCTATATACCTTGGGAGGAAACGATGTCCGAAAGGAAGATTCAAAATCATGACGTCAGCGCTTTCGCTCCCCATTGAAAGTCGATGGAAGAAGGGAGGGGGAGGGGCGGGTAAGTAGTTTGAGTAATTTCTTTCTTTTTTTTTTCTTTTCATTATAATCGAGAATGAAAGCTGTTTTTTGCTTCCTTCGTTTGTTGAGCATACTTGCTGCAACAATCTTTCAACATCTGCTTTTGGACAATTTTCCATACTCCAAATTAGTGAACAAAATTAAAGGTATTTATCGAGAATTCAGAGTTAAATTTAATTTTTAAAGGATGAGTTTCATTTACAAGATATACTGTACTTAGTGCGCAGCAATCTTTGAACACGTGCTTTTGATTTATCATTTTCTTTGTCAAGTTGAACGAAATCGTAACACAAAGTTAATTCATTTCATTTGAAACATTGAATTATTTTAGCGATTTTTTAATCCCTCCTTCAATTGCATGCGGCAAAAACGCGTGCTGTATTTCAGCAGTCTGTATTCAGTTGCTTTTCCGTAGGCATTGACCAATGGCGTAACCGCGGTTTAATTTAGGAGGAGCTACAAGCGGTTCGCACAGCGGGACAACTCAATCTCACTTCCCAAAACTCCTTGCCCCTCCACTTTTTTAATTTCAAAACTACAGATCGATCGAAAAATAATACTGTTGAATTCATGAATTGATGAATTCATATGTTTAACAAAAGTAAAATTAACTTAATAAGTGTGAATTTTATATTTCTCATTAAAATGGTACATCGCGCGACTTTTTTAATTTATTGTTTTATAATTTCGCAGTTTCTTTCCCCACAATCGTTTTCAGGAAAATATTTATCAAATGAAATATTTGCAACCATTCGCATTTATATCGTAATATCATTCATGTCGTGAATGAAGGGCATGAATCAGTGATGGGAGATCACCAAGACCTCCATAAAAGGTCCTTATTCATCGAATCTGAATCGTAACATCATTATTTTTTTCCCCTTTTTTTTGGAGAATTTTCTTCTAATTAAATATAATGTAAGTATGGTATGAGTGCATGCATCGTTCAAGAAATTTCATTCGATGAAATTAGAATCCCCTCCCTCTCCTGAAAATGTAAGTTTCAGCCCCCCTTCCCCCTTCTATAACCATTTTTAATTTATTTATTTACGCTGTTTTATTAGTCCAGTCAATAGATACATTTTACCTTGCAAAAAATGGGGTCAAAGATTTTATTTTTTAAATTTGTACATATTGGTGCCGACATGGAAAAACCAAGTTATCCAACACGAAAGACCCCGGGAGAACTTTTGGGGGCCGAAAAACCACAAAAATTTATGACTTTTTTTGTTTTTTCCAAAATATCTCCGAAATGGTTCAACTTAGAAAAAAGTTTTAAATGTAAGGCTTAAAGAACATAAAATTTCCTACAACTTTTGTATTTACAACTTTTTTGTAGCAGAAATAACAAGCTTGCTATAGCTCTTTGAAAATAGGCAGTTTTCCTCCACTCCGAAAAAAAAAAAGCTTTCACACCGAAAGCAAGGCGTCATAATTATTAGAACTTGAATAGAAACTTTAGTTTCAGAGAGTTTATCGACAGTTAGAGTAGTTTGAGTTTCTTTCTCCACCCCCCCCCCCCCCCCCCGCTAGACACAGAGTAGCATTTCTGGCTGACAGATTAGTTCCCACTAGACTCCAAAAACAAACGATGTATTATGAAACTGAAATACATATATACACATTCATTTAAAGCACATACGACAATGCAGTAATTAAAAAAAAAACGTTCCCCACTGCTCACGAACTAACTTTTCTGATCTGACAGAGGTAGTCTTCATCAGACTCCAATAATAGATGATAAATCGCTATTTATAACTGGATTGCACAATATATACATTCATTTGAGGGATGTAATTCGTACATTCTAGTCTAATTATTGCAAACAAAGATGCGATTTTTAAATATTAATGTGAAGGAAAGAATATTAGGCAGCTAATAAGCAAACAATCAACACAGTCATGCATCCTATGCTCTGATACAATAATAATAATAAACCCTCCCCCACCGCTCACGAACTAATATTTCTAGTCTGACAGAGGTAGTCTTCAGTCAGACTCCTATAACATATGATTTATATTGCAGTTTGTAATTGAATTACATAATCTTCTCATTCATTTAAAGCACATAATTCGTACCATCTATTCTATTACAAGTGAAAATGCAATATTCGAAAATATAAATGTGAATGAATAAATATTAGGGTGATAATAAGCAAACAATAGACATAATAATGCATAAATAAAGGTACGATAGCAATACGTAATGAACACTTTGAAAAAATTCTGCAGAAACTGACTTTTTGAGGCCTGAAAAACTCAAAAGAATTACCCTTCAAAATGAAAATCCAACTGTAGCAGCTTAATACAGATTAATTAGACAGAATAATACAGATCTAAATTACAGAGAGATTCATTCGACCTTAAAGCAAATAGAGAAAGGACAACAAAATACGCTGTTTATCTTCTTCGAAGCCGTTTTGAAGGTCCAGGTTCTCCCGGTTCAGAATCTGTAGGGGGTAGAAAGAAGCTGTGGTCCTTTAATTATTCATCTCCTTGTTGCGGTAATTTCAAAAGCTCCTGGAACAAATCATCTTCTTCAGCAGTCTCATCCAAAGATGAAATTTCTGCAACATTTTTACAATTTGTGCCACTGCAGTGTTTGCACGTCCTGGAGCATTTTAAACCTGCCTTATGACAAGAACAGGCTCTAGTGCAATTTTTCTTGCAGGTACAAGGTACAATTTTCAAAAGATTCTGAGTAACTGAATCTCTTTTCGTGTCAACATGCATTAGATCTTGCGTTCTGCGTTCCCAACCCCACTTCTCTGGATCAATTATGTTGCTCAACTAACTTTGAATTTGGTGGTAGAACCGATATGAGTGATAACGTCCCCCCCCCCCTCTCCGCACGTTGGAGGTAGCCCTTCAAGATTTATCTTAGCCCTGTACTAGTTTTATAAAAAGATTAAATTGCAAAGTCTCCAAAGATAGGTTCAAACACTTTACGTCACCTTTGTATAATATTTGCAAAATGTTTTCTCCGGCTGCAGCTAAGGCATCACGATGACAGATTGGGTCCCTAAATTCTTCAATAGCTTCCTTAATTTCAGGGGTTTTTTTCTTTTTTGACTATTTTGTACAACTTAATTTTCCTTGGCCAAAGGTTGCTGAAGTCGTATCACACCCACTAAACGCATGGGTGAAAAGAATATTGCTGGGGTCAAACTTAAAAGATTTAGTGAGGAAAATAACAAATCACAAGTACTCCCTCTTCCAGGTTTTAAAAGGAAGAAGTTGCTGAAAGGCTGTCCTAAAGCTATCATCAGCACCAACAGATCTATATCCTCTAGCCCACTATAACAAACTTTTCAATTTATTTCGCCTTTGAAAGAGCAGTAAGTAAGTCGGCATCATCTTGAGTCTGCCTGACTTCAATCTCACTCTTCGAAATATGTCTCAAGAAGTTGAATAAGACGATTCTTGTTGTTATAATTTGTCAGAAATCTTTCTTGAGGAATTTAGTTAACATGTTAGGTTCAACCATTACTTCAACGGAAGAGATTGATTACTCATTGATATAGCATTTTTGACAGGCAGTGTGAATTGTCACTTTTAAGAACTTCAAAAAAACGCTGATGTTCTTCATTTTGCCGTTTTGCGCTGCATCTTTGAAGATTTTATATTCCCTTTTCCTTCACAATCTTTATTTCGCATTCAAGCAAACTGATTTCGCAAATAATAAAAATAATAATAATAATAATAATAAAACACCTTGGTCAGGCGTATTCATTTCTAGGGAAAAAAATTGTAATACATAACACACAAATTGATAAAACATACTCTGGCTCAAACGCTGAAGTGACCAACATAAGTAGTTATTGAGTCGCTTCATCTCATTTAGAGAAAAAAAAGGGGGGGATGGAATGGGGGTGTTTTGTTTAAGTTAAAGGGAACGGAGGCATTTACCCTCAGTTGTGAAAGACAAATGACTTTTAAGGTCAGACTGCTGGCGTTTCTCCTTTTTTCCTCCGTTATCCGATGCGCTTTCACGCACTTCGCTGAGGGGGTTCATAAAAAGTGTGACTTTCAAGAAGCTGTAACTCGCTTGCTTTTCATGCTACAAAAATGTTGTAATGACAAAAGTTGAAGGAAATTTAATCCTCTTTAACATTTGCATTGGAAGTTTTTTTGTAATTTTAACCATTTTTGAGATATTTTGAAAATATTACGAAAAGTCGCAATTTTTGGGGGGTTTTCGGCCCCCAAAACTTCTCCCGAGGTCTTTCGTGTTGGATAACTTGGTTTTTTCATATTGGCACTAGTATACATAAATTTAAAAAATAAAATCTTTGACCCCATTTTTTGTAAGGCATGCCCGTTTTTTTCTACCTATTGACTGGACTATATTTCACTCTTATTTTAAATAACATGCATAATTCTAGCACAGCGCTGTAAGCCACGGAGAAGCTCTTTATACTATCGCTATTTTTAAAAATTAGTCTCTTTATATCTGTTTGAAAATTTCGTGTATTTTCGATCTTTTCCCTATTTCTTAATCACATGTGACTTTTTTTTTTTTCTCTCCTTTTTTTTTTTTTTGCAATCTTTACGCGCACGCATGCCGAAGTGTCTTTTAAGTTCATCGGCAACGGTGTGTACGCATGACGTCATCTTCGTGGAATCTGGTGATGAGGTTCTCCCCTATCCAAGCTGAAGTCCTAATAAAACGCTGTTCTTGGGCTACGGAGGCAGTCTCCCGAACAATAATCGAAATGCTAATTGCGACGATCTTTGATGAGGCGTAGGGAAAGGTGTTAACTTCAACCGTGCCCGTTTTTTTTTAGGGTTTTTTTTTAATAAAGCTGAATACAGCCTTTTATTCTGATACAATTATGCGAGTTAGTTTTCCTGAAAGGTTATTGGCCCAAAGAGGAAGAATTTGGGGGACTGTTAGTATCGAAAATGCGACGAGGAGGGGGGGATTTTTGGGATATAAATATGCAGGGAGGAGTGGAGGCAATTTTGTGATACAATTATGAGAATTCTTTTTTTTAGATGGTATTGGCCCAAAGAGAAAGAACTCGGAAGTTGCCAGTTTCAAAAGTGATCCAGAGGGGAGTGGGGGAAATGTTTGTAATACAATAATGGGAGAGAGGCGTAGGGGCGATTTTTGTTATACAATTATGGGACTTAGTTTTTCCGAAAGGTATTGGACCAAGGAGAAAGAATTTGGATGTTACCAGTCTTAAAAATGGTGCAGGAGGTCGTCGGGGGATTTTTGTGATACAATTATGCATGGAGGAGTGGAGGCAATTTTTGTGATGCAATTGTGGGGAGTTAGTTTTTCTGAAAGGTATTGGCCCAAAGAGAAAGAATTTGGATGTTGCCAGTCTAAAAAATGGTGGTGGGGAAGGGGGGGGGTGCGATACAACAGTACAGAGGCAGAGGCAATTTTTGTGATACATATATGGAAGCTAGTTTTTCTGAAAGGTATTGAGCCAAAGAGTTGTTGAACTACACACGAATTTTGTGTAAATCGTTATGTGTGTTAGTGTAATCGTATAGCCATCTTTTAATCTCCGCTTTGAGTTTACGAACCTTTTTATTTTCTCACTAGTGTACAATACTATGCATACTGAACTAAAATACAAAAATATTTTTTGCATAATTCTTTTTGTTCCTTTTATTGATTGGCTATTTGTATAAGGCACAGTAATAAAAGGTGAACTTTAGCCAGGGTGCCCCTCCCCACTGGGGGGGCATAGCGCAGTTGAGCCACGCCATTGAAATTTTTAGGTGGGGTTGTTTGAGGGCATTTTTCTTTTTTTTTTGGGGGGGGGGGCTGTTGTTTATTTTGAGTGGGAGGTCTTTGCGATAATTAGGGAGGGGTGAGCCCTTGCTTAGGTGGGGGACACAATTTGGAAAACGTAACAAATATTGCATGATACTAAATTTTTTCGCAATTTCTTGAGTCGGGATCATAAAACAGGAAATATCAATTATTAGAAATAAAATATGAAACCTTTGCGTAGGTATTCAAACTTAAAATGCTTTAAAACCTCAGTTTTATACTAATAAATATATGAATTATCATTAAATAATTTATCTACAATATTTTACATTTAAACAAATGCAAATGCACAACACGTTAATGGAACATAAGTTTTTCACTGCATACTACATGCAAAAACAAAATTGAGAATTCAAAAATGTCCTTTTCAAAAAAAATTTAAGTAAATACAACAAGTTTATTTAACGACTAAGCAAGCTAGCCCTTATTTAACAATCCAAAGCAATAAATTTTTCCTTTCGATTTAGTGATTTTTAATTACGTAAATATCAGTTTAAATATTTAAATAAGGAAAATAATTTAAGCTTCACACCAGGCTGATAATACCAGGAGAATAATACTCGATATTTTAAATGCATCAGAAATACAGAATGCTAAAATAAGTCATCTGAAGATAAGCCGAAAGGCTCTAAAAGGAAGCAGTTTATTGACTAAAACAGTTTAAGCATTAGTAGATGCTTAATATTTTTGTTTGATGCAACAAATTTCAGCTCACTCAATTGTGATGACTTTTTTTTTTTTTTTTGAATCAATAAGCATAATATTCTTTGTTCATGAATAACACAAAACGATTTTTTTTTTACTGACTAAGCAAAATATTAAATATATTACATCAAAATTTGTTGTTATATATTTTGTGAATTAGTTCCCTTTGGTCCCTGTAGAACACATAGTTAATTTATGATTCCACCAAATAATTCATGGTATGTAGAATCAATTTTGGCAAATTTGCCAAAACTATAAGTGGGAAAAAAAAAATGGAAACATTAAATGACTGCGTCTATGTAAAGTTGGCTAAAGAAGAACCATTATCAACATTCAACCCATATAAATCTTGAAGGTTTTCCTTCAGGTAAGTTTCACAAATAACTAATCACCAGCTTTTGTTGCTGAACTCTCAATTCCTACTAAGTCATCATAGTTGTCTTGTATTTCACTAATACAAATATTTTATCATAGTTGCTTTTGATTTTGAAATCCTCACTCTTATGGGGGAACCACATACCCCATAGTGGGGACCTCTTATAGTGAAATGTTACGGGGTAAGTGGGGCCCCTCCTCTTAAAGTTTTTAATAATATCTTACTCAAATTCTGATTGCAGTATGCACTTTAAGTTAAACTGTACATGAATGTTTACTGATCATAAAAAAAGTAATGCTAACCAGGAAACACTTCTTTGAAAAATGCTGCTTTTTCTCGCCAAAAAAATATTTTTCAGATTTTTTTTTTTTTTTTTTGACTTAGTTCTCTGACTTAGAACAAAAATTCCATGTAACCCAAATAATGCAAAACTAATCACTGTGATGAACCATGACATGATCAATGTAAAAAAGTACAAAAACCATATGGATATTTCAGTTTTTGGGGGTGACCCACTTATCCCAGTGTCCCACTTCCCCCAATCAACCCTACTTTTTAATTTACTTAGTAAATTTTGGTTCAGTATATGTAACCTATAATTTACATATTTATAACTGTAATCATTGTTATGTATTTACATTTAAGAGCAATAGTTTACGTCCAATATGAATAATTTACATCCAACACCAAGCTAAAAATATTTTTTAAATTTTATTCTTTATAATATCATTTGAAAACTGTGAAATATGCTTAAATTATGAGTATACTTTAGAATTATGGTGTTTTTAAAATTAAATTGTAAGCCAATTCAGACTTTTAATAATTTTTAAATGAACCATCAATTTTACTTATTTGTGTGTTTACGTCCGACACCAACTCTTTAAATTTTTTAAATTTATACTTTAAGGATCTATTTTGATAAACTAACATGATTTTTTATTCAGTGGGATGTAAATAAATTTGTTTATTTTGGAACAGTTTATATTTGGTAAATAGAATTAAAAAACTGAGAAATTTTTCTTCATTTTTTACGTCTGACACCATAGAATTGCGCAGAACATCCTTTTAAAGAAAATGTAACAATCTCTGCTTACATCTTGAGAGTTACTTAGTGTCATAAAAATGAATTATTGATGGTTGTACGACATCTATAAAACAAATTTCATAAAACTTAAGTGATGTTCCTATTGATGTGATGCATAAGGGAATCAGCTATCAATAATTTCCTAGACAATTTGATTAGACCAGATCACTAAATATGTAATTTTAATCTAAATTTTAAAAAAATTATGAGTATATTCCTGTGAGTTTCTTCCTTTCAATTTCATGACTGTAATACACATAGTAGTACATGGTTTAATATGTCACAAAAGTGTCTTCAGGTTCACTCCAAATCAGGGGCGGACTGGCCCTAAACTTTTAATGTGGAAAAAAATTCATGCCGGCCCCATCCAAAAAAGTTTGGATGTAGTTTTCCAAACCCAAAAAGTTTCTAGTGTGTTTTTTCAAAAAAAAAAAAAAAAAAAAATCCTCCAGCACCCCCTCACCTCTCTTCCCCCGCTGAAATACCAAGATTTTTTTTTTTTTTTTTTCAGAAATCCTAATTTAACTTTTTATTTCAAGCAAACTAGTGAGCAGATTGATTTAAACCGAGCGTACAGCAAACGTCCATAATATACAGATGATATTTCAAGGATCAAACTTTCTAAAAAATATTTGCAAGCTTAAATTGCTCAACGCAATAAAAAAACCACTGTGAAAACTGTGTGGCTTTTTTGAAAATCCGCATTTAAGAATATTTCGTTTATGTAAAAGTGAATAAAAATCTTATTTAAAACAAAACGTAATACATTTCAGGCAGTGAGAAGCAAAGGTGTGTAAGTAGACATTTTCAAGTTTTGAGTAAAACTCGTATAAAGATCACATCCTAGGTAGGCTTTCATTGAATTTTTTTTCTAAATCATGCTATACAGCGGCACCTACCAGGGCTGCCAATAGTACTATCTCTTTCCCCAAGACAGAGAAGGGGTCCACCTAACATTTGTACTGGTTATCTCCAAATTTTTAATTTTGCCTCTTGCATCCCTTTGCTTCTCACTGGGAACCGGACATAACGTCCAGATCCAAAACGTCCATGGATATAACGTCCAGGTCCAAAACGTCCGAGGGACAAAACATCCGTTATGTCCGGCATTCGCTTCTCACTACCTCATATGGCCATGAGCGGTACTATTTACCCTTTAGAAAAAAACTCTTTTTTTTTAAAGTCTTTTCTTAAAATTGTATTGTACGTATTCAAACTAATGAAAAATTTCATGTAAACCAAACGTAATACATCAGTTCCGAATGAATACATCCCAGATCTCATGAGACAGTGAGAACTGATCGGAAATATCGGATAAGCCCGAATTACTCTACGAAAAAAAAAAAGAGTTTCGCTCGAAAAAGTCGCCATTTGTCTCAGTGAGAAAACTGATTTTCAAAGGTATCTCTCAAAATGTTATCTAGTAAATGAAATTTATTTGTCAGGTTCTAGAACTAAATTGAAAATTATGGGATACACACTTGGGGTGGGGGGATTGCGGTCTCCTCCCCGGGCCCTTGGTTTTAACGTAGATTTAGATTGCCAATAATTTTAATACGGTAGTTTATATGCATATAAAGATGGTTATGACCAAACTCCTCTCCCATCCCCACAGAAGGCAAGTTCTGGCCGCGCTTGTACTTTATGGTATATGTGTGGCGTATGCTACATATTAACTTGCCTTTAATAATAATATTCCACTGACTCTCAACGTTTTCAAGTAAGAACAATTTATTTATCAGCTTCAAAGATTTAAAGTGAAAACGGAGAAATGTATTGGGAAAAACAATAAGATGTGCGTATTCTTTTTCGCAAGTAAATATGTTCAACTAGAGTTTAACCTTACACTTTATTAATCTGTTTTAAGAATTCATTAAGATTGTTTATATGAAACATAAAACACCAACTTAATATAGGAAATTATAATTGGTTACTGTAGCGTAAACCCTTTCTCACTTTCTCTCTCTCTCTCTGTTTTTTTTTTCTTTAACTAATTTGTTTATTTAACAGCAAAACTGAAATTTACTTCAGGAATGTTACTACGTCATAAAATTTAAAGCTAAATGTAAAAACAATTCATGAATTAAATAGATGTATCTAAAAATGTAAGACATTTTCTCTTTAAAAATCAAAACAAATCACATAAAAGCTTATGGATAACTTTCAATATGAATTACAAATTCTATAGCATAATTGCTGATTGTCAACTGAAATTTTAAGTTGATATTCATTTTGAAATTAACAAAAGTCCTCAAGAGAACGTTATGAAAAGGATATTTTGCTTTTTATTTCTAATCAAGTGAAATATCCAGTATATTTTTAATCAGTGGTTTCCAACCTGAAGAGATTATCCCCAAAAGGTTGATTTGGTTCCTTCAGGGGGCAATGAACATTCAAAACAAAAATTTAAATGATAATAATAATAATAAACATAAGTAATAAACATAAATCATTATATTTTTTCAATTTTTAAATTCTAATAATTTGTGTTTATTAATAATAATAAACATAAATCATAAGAATTTAAAAATTGAAACAAAACAGCAGATATTGAAAGTGAAAACGTATGCAAAATCGATGGTCCAGAGTTTAGACAAAAAATCATGAGTTTAAAAAAGAAATGAATTAAATTCAGGAGGGCCATGCACATCCTCATATCTTGGACAAGCATACGAATTGTATTCAGGGCAGGTTCTGGACACCGGAACAAACCATTCTCTCTCTTCTTTTTTTTTTTTTTCTTCAAGGTTAAACTGCCAAAGTTTTTTATTCTTCCGAATCCTAAATTTTATGATAAAAAAAAGGGAAAAAAAAGAAAAATGTTCTGCTGTCTTTGAAAAGTACATTAATAATCTTAGTTTATTATCTCCCTTCAAAAATTAATTACTATGGAAAAAAAACATAAAAAATTTGTGTAACAATAAGTGGATCAAATTGGTACAGTATTTAGGCTTTAAATTAAAATTAAGTACAGTAAAATCTGTAAAGTTGACCACCCTTGTAAGTTGACCACCTGTCTATGTTGACCTATTTTGTCAGGAACGGAATTAGTCCTATCTTATAAAATGAAGGAAAACCTCTAACTTGACCACCTGTCTATCTTGACCACTAATGTACGCCAAATTTGGTTTGGAGTATTGTAAAAAACCCTTTGTAAGCTTACCACTTGGTTTATTTTTTTTAAACTTTCTTCAGTAAATTATTTTATTTTATTATTAATTAATTTATTATTATTGTATTATTATTATTATTTGATAGCTTTCTAAGAATGTTTTTAATGCTTTGATGACGGACTAGCATTTTACTAACTAAACAGCAGCTTAAAGCTTATGCTGCTCTTTATTCTCCAACCTTATTTTTCTTTTGTTGTTCTATTTGAGATAGTTTTTTGTATTTGTTCAATAAAAATAGGTGTCAGTAGAAAAGTACAAAGTGTTTTCTTTCAGTTGCAATAGGTTGTGGCAATACTGGAATTGTGCTAAGGCCCGGGGCTGTACATTTTGGGCCCTCTGTAACAAAATGGGTAGGGCATCTCCCTAGTGACCAGCAGTGTTTATTTGTAAAGTTAATAAGTCTTAATGCTAGTTTTTCTTTCTTTTTTTCTTGAATTTCTAGGGCCGTTAGCCCCCTTGAGGAAGTGAGCCCCCCGCACTGCGGGTACGCAGATATGAGCTTGCTAAAGAGCCCGTCTGGCTTATTTCGGGTGCAAGGGATTAAGATATAGGACATTTTAATTTTGCCTTTATGAACTGAGAGAGTCGAGCTTGCTGCTCTTTGTGCTATAAGTGTTACATAAAAAGGCTTCAAAAAGAAAGTTAGTTGAACTTGAAATTAATAAAAATTATGAAATATTAAAATGAATTGAAAAAGGAGAAAGCCAAAGAAAATTAGCTGGCACATATGGAATTTCTAAAACTACGGTGTCTAATATAGTTTAAAACAAGGAAAAAATAACAAAACTATTTGAATAGTATTTTTAATTATGATTTCATTTTCAATAATGTTAAACAATGAAAGATAGTTGAACAGAAAGAGTAATAAGGGTGAATTCCTCGAAAAATGAATACACGGTGCGAGAAATGACAAAAAAATATTTCAAAAAATCATTACTGCCTTTTATAAGTTGACCACCGGTCTAAGTGGACCACCAAAATACTGCACCACGAGTGGTCAACTTACACAGGTTTCACTGTATGCAAAAAAATACTAATATCGATTCTACGTTAATCTAAAATTTGCTTTTTTCAAGAAAAAAGTTAAGGGGACGACGGATAAAAAAATGTTGTAAATCACTGTTTTAAATATTTATACTGTTTATAGGTAGATGAAGTGGACGGTGATATACAAAAATGAGTTATCCAACAAAAATTTTCAAAAAAATAATGAGTTATTCACATATGTTGGCAGATAAACTGATACACTACGGGGATACAAAGACAATTTAAGCCAAATTCTGAATTAATATGTCATCTATGAAGTTCAGCTTAGAACTCAATTTACTCAAAAGTACTGCTTGGTGGGTTGACCCATTTTTGTGTAACACCGTCAATTTGTTATAATTATAACCGATAGTTCAAGTTCTTATTATTTAAAGTGCTGATGACAAAAAAAAATAAAAAATAAATAAATAAAAAACACATGATGATTAAAAATATTAAACTTACCTAAAAAAGATTCTTGTCACAGTTGGATTTAAAACACATGCAATCCCATTGAGTAGTCAACACGGTGTATAACAAATGAGCCGTTTTTTTCCTCGGAGACGAAATTGAGGAGATCTCAAAATTATCTAATTGGTTGAGAAAGTCATGGATCTATCCATTGCAAAGTGCTGGGAAACATAACAAAAAAACGAAGGATGAAAATGAAAAAAAAAAAAAAAAAGCTTTTTAGCAGACGTTTTGCTCCTATACTTTCTATTCTTAGGTTGGCGCCTTTCTCTTATTTCATTAGAAAAAGGTTTAATGTAATCTTTTCCCAGACAGTCTCAGATCCTCTCTGATGGCCACAAAAAAGATCCCCACCCCCAATAAAACTCCTTACCAGAATTCCAGGAACCATCAATCCCGAACAGATACGAGAGACACCCATGGACCCTGAAGGCTCCGCTTCGGACGAAGACCTCCCAACAAAGACATCGTTTCGTTTTCCCTACGTAACAAGATACGGTAATAGTTATAGGCAGGAACAGACTAACGTCCTGAGAGTGACCGTTGAAAAAGGAGCGGCTGTTCTCCTCTCCCTCCCCCCTCCCAAACAAAAAGAGCAGTTCTGGCTGATGCAGCCCTCGACACAAGACACGGTCGGCCTAGCTAAGAACTTTTTTTTTGTAAATAAAATTGAGGAAAATCGTACGTACACATTAAATGCACAGAAAACGGCCCCAGTTAAGGACGGCCCATGTGGAATTTTCCACATTTCACACGTGGCCAGTCCGCCCCTGCTCCAAATCCGATTGTTTAGGAAGAAGAAATTCGCAATTTACTCAACTTAAATTTGACCTAATTATAAAATACGACCATGCACTCATACCTAGATCTAATAGGGGGCATTAAGTGTTATTTAAAAAAAAAAAAGTATGTTGCATTATTGGCAACAAATTTGCTGAATCGGGAATTTGTAGAAGCTCATGTTCTTCTTTTTTGGCCCGGGAGGGGGGTGCATCCTTGCTCTTGGAGGGGGCACCCCTTGTGTTGACCTCCTACTGGGTCACCCCCAAGTGCCTTTTTACTTCCCAAAAAGTGCCCCTTTTTCCATGGAAGATGCCCTCTCTGAGAAATTTACCCTGCCCCTTTTTGAAAAAAATGTGAACACTATCCTACGTGCACACACACAGGTCTACGCACATAGCGCCTACAGCCTGCACACTTACACGCATAACTATACACACGTAACCGCACAGGAAGAGGCAAGCTTGGGGGGGGGGGGGGGGGGCAGGAGCCGTTTCTAGAAAGAATAACTCCAATGAATAGGGTCCTGTCGCAGTTCGTGATTGCAAAAATATAATTTGAATTCAAAATTTCAGAATTCAAATTAATTTTCTTTTTTTTTTAAAATTTGTTCAATAATATTTTAAAGTATTTTTAGTGGCCATTTCCCCATAGAATGGCCCAATACATTGTTGTAACTTCCTACTTTAATTTCATAGTATAGCATGTCCTCTGTCTTACTCGATGAATTAGCCTAGTGTTTCTTAATTTATTTAATAATTTGAATATTTCTGAATGTCCACTTTTTTAGTGGAATCCGTTTTATCCTTCATAATATTATCAGGTGTGTCACAAACTTAAAATTTTTGGGAGGCCAAATGATAATTTTGCTGAATAATTTTGGCGAATAGAATTCCAAAATTTATTGAATGATGATCATTTTGCCGAGTAAGGAAACAGGGTTTGTACACTCTGGGAAAATGACACAGTCGGATAAGTCGGGGAATTTTACAAATGTGCCCAAACATTTTTTTTTCTAGGGAATTTTGTTCTATGAGATCTAATCTTCATTTTTATCGATGTTTTTTAAAAGTTTTTGAGGCAAAATGACGCTGGCAATAAAAAAAGTGGCGACCCAAAGAAACTTCCGCAGCACCATCAATAGCTCCCAAGGAAAAAATTCCTCGGGTGAACAGGAATTATGCATTAACTCAACAGGGTAGAAGATAATTTGCTGCTTCGTAAGCACAACCTGAAAATGTGAGGGTAATCGGGGAAAAAAAATTTTTTTAATCGGAAAGTCATTTCTGCTACGTGTGAAACGTAGACGCTATTTTTGGTCATTCACTAGATGGAAGCAGACCCGGTCCTTCAATGTTTAAGTTTCCAAAAACAAAGCAGAATTGGATGTTTTCTTTAATTGCAAACGTATGAAAGTAACACAAAGTAATTTGCTTTTTTTTTTGAGCAAATACGATTGCTTATTGTTCTTACTTGACAGTTTTGAATTCCTATGATTTTATTCCCCCCGCCTCCCTCTACAGCACCACTGTTGAAAACAACACAAAATGTGCCCTTTTTCCGTATAATTTTGTAATTATTTTCTGGAAAAATGCAAAATTTAATCTTCAGAACATTTTTTTTTTAATTCTAATTGATTTAGATGCTTATGTGCTAAATACTGACTATTTTGTTTTAATTGTAGTTTTTTTAAAGATTATTAATTAATTGTAACTACTTTTATGCTACAAACTCAAAAATCTACTTATCTTACATTTTTTAATTAGTCACCATATTTGGTCGCTTGCACAATGGAAGTAGAAGTTAACTTCAAAAAACAGAATTGGATGTTTATATCAATGTAAACTATTGAAAATAACATAAAATGTGAAAAAATTATGAATTTTTGAAAATTAACTATTACTTTCTGGAAAGGAAAAAATTACTTTAATGTAAGCATCCTTTAATATGCGAAAGGAAATAAAAGATTATTGGCATTGACTTACGATCAGCAGATGTTGATTTTTGTTATTATGCATTATATGGTAATTAAATGCATGATTTCTTTTGATATCCAATCATATAGTCATAGAAATAAATTATCTTGTGTTAAACGTTACTCTTGACAGCCTGTCACGTACAGTGGCTCCCAAAAGTGTTCGTACACCTACGATTTTCAATGAAATAGGCCATTATCCATTGGTTAGAATTAATATTTCGGAATAGGTATTTTATTATAAGGTCTATGATCTATATTTAACAAAACTACATGAAAATTTTTAATAAAACATTAAAACATAATTTTTAAAAAAATCAAAAACCAAAAATTGCCGGAAATTTTATCTCACAAAAGTCTTCGTACACTTTGAAAATGTGTCAAAAAATTAATAAATAATCTAATTTTTTACAAAGTTATTATTTAGTAGAACATCATGCAGTATCAACAAGAGCTTTTAAACGTCTGGGAATAGATTTCATTGTTTTTTCTTTCTTTTTTTGCGTAATTTCTGAGTAAGTGTTCAACCCCAGTTTGAGTCTTATTGTTTCTAGCTCTATTTTAGTTTCAAAGCTGTATTTTCGTAATCTAGCCCCCAGATACCTCTAAATATGTTACATTAAGTTCAAATCTGGAGATTGAGGGGGTATTTCTAAGCTTAAGGACAATTTTTGAGGCACCAAACGCAAACTTGTGCTTCTTATCGTTATCGCGATAAAAAACAAAGTTGTTTCCGATTACCAAATTTTGGGCTAATAGTTTAAAATTGCTTTTTAAAATATTTAAATGAGCAGCATGATTCATTATTTAATCAAAAAATTCCAAATTTCCAAGTCCTGATGCTGTAATGCACCCTCACACTAAAACACTTTCACCGTCCTGATTAACTGATCCAACTAAGTTCTTCAGATAAAATTCCTCATTTTTTCTTTTATTTACAATTATACAACAATTTAACCCAAAATGTTAAATTTATTTTCATCTATAAGTAAGACGTTGTTCCAAAACGTTTTGAGCTTATTTATCATTGATTTTGCGACGGAAAGCGTAAGCTTACTGTTATTCGCACGAACAAGAAAATTTCTGCAGGAAGAGGTCCCATTTATTCCAGTTAATCAGACAACTTGGCGAACAATTTTAGGTGAAATTTAAACGTAAAATGTTTCATTCAATTCTGCAGAAATTTTTTCAGCACTCAAATGTGTATTTTTCATAATTTTTTTAACTGTAAACCTCCGATCACGCATTGTTAACTTTGCCGGTTGACCTTTTCTTACCGTGTTTTCGATCCTATTCTTGTCTTTAAAGCATTTTATCAAGCACTTCACTATAGAATGGTATAAATTACCTAATTTAGAGACATTTCAAACCAATTGACCGCTACTGTGAGTAAACAATTCAAATTTCGAATGGTGTTTGTGGTGTTTTTCAAATATCAGTCATTTTAAAATAATAAGCACAATATTAAGGAATAAATAAACAAAAAATGAAAGCCAAATGACTTTTAAGGGTCAACACAATGCAAAAATAATAAAAAAATGATATATGATAGTTTTAATCGTGAATTCGAAAAAATTTGAGTGTACGACGACTTTTGTGGCGTATTATTTCTTCCATAGACTAATAATAAGAGTAGACCGAGCTTTCTCATTCTTGCTGATAAAGAAAATTAGTTCATAGATGTATCATGTGACTAGTGGAAGGGCTTGGCGAAGACTTTAGCAGCATGGTTGCTAGATGGCAGCATTATTTATAGTTTGGGCACTCGACATGTATTTTAAGACAATGTGTTTTCATTAAAAAAAACTTCCAGGTGCAGAGATTGAACTGTTTTTCTTTTAGTTATACATTATTTTGACACTAGTAATAGTTTTTGATCAGTTTTCGGTAACTTTTATTTCATTCGGAGCTGTCAGCGTTGGCGTGAACGAAATGGCGTAAACGTTTTGCGTTAACGCAAAAATGTACTAATCGGTATCTTAAATTGAAACTGTAGGTAAAAATCTTACCGTTTGCTGATTCCTCTTGGTCGCTTGCATCTTTTATTGCTTAGAGAGTTATTGAAATTGACTAAAGAAATTGCACAATACTATCTGAACGAAAAACTCACTATATTAACAAAATATTTACAACTTAGAATAACAAATTTACAAATCGGACTCCATAAAAGATCATTCTTCCATGTTCCATCAATTCTATTTATTTTATTTCGCGGTGGCGTTGATCGTCTGCTACGATTAACGCCCGCTGTTGCTAGGATATCCACCAGTCACATGGTTTGGTTTATGAACAGCAAAAGGGTTGCCATAGCTCGGTCTACTCTTATTATTAGTCTATGATTTCTTCGTCTCTTCATTTTTCGACAAATTTCAAAAATAAAATCTGGCAATATTTTGAAAAAAACTACTGAGTTTTATTCAGAATGGCATAAGAATTGTGTGAAAAAAAATTGGACTTCATATTCAAATTCAGTTTTGCGTTATTTTGGTTTTACTACAAAATTTCAAGGTGTACGAACACTTTTGGGAGCCACTGTATGTGCACTATGTGACAAAAATATCAACAAATGCCGGAAATGTCACGGAACTGAACTTAATATGTACTAATGTATAGAAAAAAACGGTACAAAATGAAAATGCCGTTCGTAGCGAACCAAAAATTTATGAATTCCGAATTCAACATCGTGAAAATGGCTGCTTCAGAACAACTTAGTGTGTTCTGCATAATTTTTTACTTTCGTAAACTTTTTGATTTCTAATCTCTTTCTACATGGGTCAGAATAACCAAAAGACTTTGAGAAATCTTTTCAAATGAATAAAGAACAAAAAATCATACATGCGAACAAAAATATCATTTCCTAAGTTTAGAAGCAATTTATATGGTACAGCGTGCGTTTGTTTTAGTTTTTTCATCCTCCATTAGACAGTGGCTGAAGCGCCCTCTATAGTTTGTTGGAGTTGCGAATTGTTATTATGCAAAAAATACAATATTCTCTGTCTTTGTGCATATATTTCTCTGATATTATTCGGAACTCCAGCGCTCGAATACGCTACCTTGCGGTGATTTACAAAACTGCCGGTGAAACTAAAACATTGCCACGTTGCGTTCCACGTGTGTCTGTTGACGTAAACACAGGCAGTTTGTTCTGAGTATTTATTAACGCAATCGATGAGTCTTAGTTTGCTTTCAGCTACAGAAATTAATTCGTCCCTTAGTAGTATTCTCGAGCTTCTCAAAATAATGTTAGTTTTCCCTATTTCCTTCTAAAATATGAGTTGATTGAAAATGGTGAAAGCGAAAACTGGATTAACAAACTTTGATAACGTTATACAAGGTAAAAAATTTTATTGTTTTGTATGAATTTGTAAGAATATGCGTTTTTTTTAATCTTAAATTAATTTCACTAACCATCTTTTACATTTAGTTGGAATGGACAGCATGCAAAATATTTTCTTGAATATATTATCGTAGAACAAAATGAAAAATGTTTCACCCAGAAAGAATTTACTTTATTCCTTTTATTCTCAGCTGAAAGGTTTCGCCAAATTTGTTTAGGGTTATAGTTTTAGTATTGTGCGAGCAAAGTAGCCTTGGCGAGATTTCGCGTTTTTAGTTAAACCATTTTTAATTTTTATCATGAGTGGAATAAAATGGTACTAATAGATTACAGGATTCGATAAGTAAAAAGAAATAATGGTCAATCAACTGAAAAGAAAACTACCACCATATATCCGTAAGAATTCTGTAGATGATTTGCATAACTTGACATAATTAAATCGTAACTCAGAAATTAGAAAAATCGAAACAGAAAAAATTAATTAATTTTAAATTAACCGATTCGGGAATTCGAGAGAAATACTTCAGCAACAAATGCAAAACAATAAGCGCTAGCCAAGCAAGGCAAAGAAGTATCATCTTCTTTCGATAATAATTTGTAATGTCATATTGAATTTTCTAGCATTAATTGTTGTTCTTGTCAGGCCACAATTATTATTTAGTTTTATCTAGAATTGATAAATATCGAATTCAATATCGTGGAAATAGCTGCTTAGAACTACGAACTACGTAGTTTGCATTAATCTTTGACGTTTAGTAATGCTTCTTGAATTCTCATTTCTTTCTACGTGGGCCAGAATATCCACAAGACTTTGAAAATTAATTTAAAAAGAATTCGCAACTCCAACGAACTATAGGGGGCACTGAAGTCACTGTCTAATGGCGGACTTAAAAACTAAAACAAACGCAAATGGTAACGAAGAAAATGCTAAAAGTGTTGCGATTTTTGTTCGTACGTATGATTTTTTCGCTTTATTCTTTTTAAATTAATTTTCAAAATCTTGTGGATATTCTGGCCCACGTAGAAAGAAATGAGAATTCAAGAAGCATTACTAAACGTCAAAGTTTAATGCAAACTATGTAGTTCGTAGTTCTAAGCAGCTATTTCCACGATGTTGAATTCGATATTTATCAATTCTTGATAAAACTAAATAATAATTGTGGCCTGACAAGAATAACAATTAATGCTAGAAAATTCAAAATGACATTACAAATTGTTATCGAAAGAAGATGATACTTTTTTGCCTTGCTTGGCTAGCGCTTATTGTTTTCCATTTGTAGCTGAGTTCGAATTTCCGAATCGGTTAATTTAAAAATTTTCTGTTTCGATTTTTCTAATTTCTGAGTTACGATTTAATTGTGTCATGTTATGCAAACCATCAACAAAATTCTCACGGATATATGGTGGTAGTTTTCTTTTCAGTTGATTGACCATTATTTCTTTTCACTTATCGAATTCTGTAATCTTACTACCATACTACCATTTTATTCCACTCATGATAAAAATTAAAAATGGTTTAACTAAAAACGCGAAATCTCGCCAAGGATACTTAGCTTGCACAATACTAAAACTACAACCCTAAACAAATTTGGCGAAACCTTTCAGCTGAGAATAAAAGGAATAAAGTAAATTCTTTCTCGGTTATTCATTTTGTTCTACGATAATATATTCAAGAAAATATTTTGCATACTGTCCATTCCAACTACAGTGGCTCCCAAAAGTCTTCGTACACCTTCGACTTTCAACGAAATAGGTCCCAGTCCATTGGTTAGAATTAATATTTCGGAATAGGTATTTAATTATAAGATCTATGATCAATTTTTAACAAAACTACATGAAAAGTTGAAAAAAAATATTAAAACTTAATTTTTTAAAAATCAAAAACCAAAACGTGCCGGAAATTTTATCTCACAAAAGTCTTCGTACACTTTATAAAATGTCTATATATTATTGAATAGTCTAACTTCTGATTAAGTTATTAATTAGTAGAATATCATACAGTATTCATAACACCTTTTAAACGTCTGGGAATAGATTTCATTCTTTTTCTTTCTTTCTTTTTTTTTTTTTTTTTTTTTTTTTGCGTAATTTCTGAGTATGTGTTCAACCACACTTCGAGTCTTACTGTTTCTAGCTCTATTTTCGTTTTAAAGCCCTATTTTCGTAATCCAGCCTCCAGATATCTCTAAATACGTTACATTAAATTAAAATCTGGAGATTGAGGAGGTCTTTTCTAAACTTTATGACAATTTTCGAGGCACTCGACGCAAACGTTGAAAACTGTGTGCTTCTTATCGTTATTTTGATAAAAAAACAAAGTTGTTTCCAATAACCAAATTTTTGACTAAGAGTTCAAAGTTGGTTTTTAAAATATTTAAAGGAACATCATGATTCATTATTTCATCAAAAAATTCCAAACTATCAAGTCCTGATGTTGATATGCACCCTCACACTAGAACATCTCCACCGTCCTAATTAACTGATCCAAATAAGTTCTTAAGATTAAGTCCCTAATTTTTTCTTCTACTTACAATTATACAACAATTTAACCAAAAATGTTGAATTAATTTTCATCTGCAAGTAAGACGTAATTCTAAAACGTTTTGAGCTTATTTATCATTGATTTTGTGACGAAAAGCGTAAGCTTTCTGTTTTTCGCACGACCAAGAAAATTTCTGCGGGAATAGGTTCCATTTAATACAGCTAATCAACGAACTTGGCGAACAATTTTAGGTGAAAATGAAATGTAAAATGTTTCATTTAACTCTGCAGAAACTTTTACAGCACTCAAATGTGTATTTTTCATAAATTTTTTAACTTTAAATCTCCGATTACGTTTTGTCAACTCTGCCGGTTGACCTTTTCTTACCTTGTTTTCGGTCCGATTTCTTTCTTTAAAGCATTTTATCAAGCACTTTACTATACAAACAAATAAATTAACTACATTAGAGACATTTCAAATCAATTTACCGCTACTGTGGGAAAAAAATTCAAATTTTGAATGGTGTTTGCGGTTTTTTAGGAATACCAGCCATTTTATAGTAATAAGCACAATATTAAGAAATAAATAAACAAAAAATTAAAGCCAAATGACTTATAAGGGTCAACACAATGCAAAAATATTAATAAAACGGCATATCATAATTTTAATCATGAATTAATTCGAAAATATTTGAGTGTACGATGACTTTTGTGGC